>NC_140908.1:14187829-14249432 GCF_045865225.1 Trachurus japonicus | reverse complement strand
AAATACAGTTTAGTATTTTGAGTATCAGCTGAAGTAGCATCTCAATTCACATCCTTGTCTGTGCTTAATGGGGAAAAAAAGCCTCTCCAGCACCATCGCACATGGGCTGTCAGGCAGCTCTGTAGTACCGCTCTCTGAAATACAAATACACATCTTTACCCTGCTGCTCCCTGCTGTGCAGCAGCCAGGAAGAAGGCAAATAGTTACTGTCAGATGTTTTCAATAGCTTTTAAAATCAAAGGTGTGGCCAATTCCTTCACAGGAAGTCAAGTTTTCTTATTTGGAGAAAATGGAATAGGTGTTGTGACCAGGCCTGCAGCTCCCTGTGTTGCCTTTTTGTTGTTGTTTCGGGCCGGACACATTTTGGAACACTGCCACGGATCCAGAGTTGATTGTGTGTTATCTTTAGCCGCTCTGCAAATCATGTCAGCGCCGAGCAGATAGGCTACGTCTGCAGGGGCCCCTCTCAGGTGAGTTGATAAAGGTCCTCGCTGCTCGGTTTTCTCAGGTAGGACACATTCCTTTTCCCAGAGTGAACTCTGCAGCAGGATGTGAGGGTTGAAAACCTGAAAAAAGGGACAAAAACAGACTCTAACTGGGGAAGACAGTGGACCATTTAGCAGCTAAAGAGCCAGATATTTCCCCTAGGAGCTGGTGGATCAATTGGAGCTTTAACTAATCACACTCAAATGCAGTGAAACCAAAATCATTTGAGTTTTTAGTTATTTATAATTTACTTTTTATTCATTTTTTGCATGAATTTACCTCGAAAAAAACAACTCTGTCTGGTAACGTTGTGTTATTATCTCATAGTGTGGTGAATGTGCAGGTCACAACTTGTCCACCAGAGCGTTGTGGAGTTGTTGGATTGTGTATTTGATGAGTTTGATTAGCGAAACCAAGAAATCCCATGAGCCTCCGTAGCGTAGCTCTGAGCAGCTCACGGCTCTGCTCCACCGTTCTAAAAATAGCTTGCACGGACAATTAAAGGTAACAAATTTACTCCTAAAACTATAGAGATTATGGCAATGGGCCCATTTGCCAAAATGTTGAACTATCCCTTTAAGTAAAACAGCAGAGTCAAACAAAAGCACATCATACATTAAAATATAAAGATGCTTCTTGAGATCTATGTGAAATCAAGTCTTACAGTTGGCACGTAGCTGAGCCATTTTGACCAGTTGTCTTCTAAAATATCAGTTTGGTTTCTTAGTTTGAATATAATTCTCTCCATTGAGTTTTTATTACGAATATAAATATATATTCGTATATATATATATATATATATATATATTTGTCTAATAATATAAATATATATTCATAGGGAACTTCTACAAAAACGAGGTGTCCATTCCACAGCAGATCAACAAGCTTTGGAGAATAAGTGCAGCAATCCTCAGCTCCAAGTTCCACCTGAAACAAAATTACAGAAGCATGAAATAAGATATAAATGCTCGGCGAGTTAGTCCTCGAAAAGGCACTGGAGGTGAGCGAGTTCAAGTTTGTGGTCCTATTTGTGTTATTTCTATTTCATTTTATTATGTGTATTTTATTCAGGATAATCTTGCTGTTTTGTTTGACGTGGAAATGACTGCAACGCGTCCTCACCTCCGCTGTGAGGTGAGATCTGCATGAAGTTGAACTCGGGTGAATTATTACATTCTTTCCTGGTGACAGTGTCTCGCACTTTCCCTTTTTTGCTTTTTTTTTGTCATTTGTCTAATCCCTCACTCTTCAGACATGTAACAGGAAACACAGTAGACACTCAGAGCTCAAGGCGACATTGAATTGAATCACAGACTTGTTGTCTTGGGAACCAGTTGGTAGCATGACTCTTGGTGACTCTTTCCACCTAAAATAAGACTCATAACCTAAAAATTAACTTGTTTTTAGATCATTTTCACTTGTTTCAAACAATTTTTCACTTGAAATAAGTAGAAAAATCTGCCAGTGAAAGCATGTTTTTTGTGCTTGTAATAAGGAAGAAAAACTTGTTCCACTATCAGATTTTTTCTACTTATTTCAAGTGACAATACGCTTGAAAGGAATAAAAACTGTCTAAAAACAAGCTACTTTTAATATGCTGTGTCTTATTTTAAGTAGAATGAGATTTGTTTTGACTAGAAATGACATTTTGACTAGAAATAAGACAAATATTCTTGCTAAGATACTTGAGTTTTTGCAGTGTAATGCTGCATTAGCATCAAAACAAAGTAGGCTAAATAAAAAATGATAATACATACGTAGTCTAAGAAAAAAAACTGGAAAAGTTAGGGGGAGGGGCCCACTTTAGTATTCTTTAAGGGGGCCCAGAATTCCTAGCAACGGCCCTGTTTATACTAAAACTGAGGCAGTATACTTGAGTGTGTACTTTTGTAAACTTAAAATGACCTTATAAAGTTTACTACTTCATGGAAATGTGAAATTGCAAAGTGCAGTTGGACGGTGGTGATGGAATCTGATCGATCCTCTGACTCTTCATCTAGCTCCATCATTAGTTAGATTTTTATCCAGTGCTAACGACGTCCACCCTGTGCCTCGGCTGTGCTTTGTCTCTACTGCTAATTAGCTAAAATTAGCATGGCAACACTTCCACAGTACTTAGTGCAGCTGTTCAAACAGTTGTCCTGTTCAATTAATGACGTTTCAGGTGAGCCGACTTTCAGTTTAACCTCCAAATGACGAGGTTTAAATCATCTGGATGAGCAGCTGGTTTGTTTCCAGCCTCACTGGCAATCCCTCTGCTTGTCTTTCCCCAAAATCTCAGAGTAGCTTGGTGAGTTCGGGGTGTCCCTACTGAATGGCCGAGAAGTTAAAGGTAAAAGTGTAACCAAAGTGTCTTATCTCAATCTTTAACATTTCTAATAAATGGGGTGCCCTTAACCAACATCATGAATTTCTCACTTTTGGGGGGCCGAAAGGCAAGCCAAACACCCAAATACATGTTAAAGGGATACTCCAATTTTTTTTTTTCATGTCTTGTCTCACTCCCGAGTCCATGACCAGCAGATAGACACCATCCTTTCGACTGTGCGTGCAGTAACAAGGGAGATACGCAGAGCTGGCGCACCGCTAATTAGCTTAGCTCAAACGCTGGAAGTGTATGGGTAGTGTTAGCCTGCCTCCACCTAAAGTCATCATAGACACTCTTCAGCAACTCTAAACGGTCCGGTGTACTCGTTGTGACTCGCGTTATGTTATGTTATCTATTTTTAGACTAATATTAGCAGATAATGTAATTTTACGAAAGAAATACACGAAACTAGACCGCAGGGCGCACTACCCATGCACACTACCCCATGCACTTCCAGCGTTTGAGCTAAGCTAGTTAGCGGTTCTGCCCGTATCTCCCTTGTTACTGCACGCACAGTTGAATGGATGGTGTCTATCTGCTTGTCATGGACTCGGGAGTGAGGCAAGAAACGAAAAAAAAAAGTTGGTGTATCCCTTTAACATGTATTTGGGTGTTTGGCTTGCCTTTCGGCCCCCCAAAAGTGAGAAATTCATGATCCGTATCCCTTTAAAGAGCCTCCAAAAAGTAATATTTTCATTATAGGTCCCCTTTAAATGGAGATAAACCGCATGTTGGATTTGAACCAGGGCCAGAATCAGGTTCAGGTTCAGTTTCAGGTTCTTGCTAATGCTAACTGATGAGTTAGCATTAGCAACATCCTCCAGCAGCTAGCTTGAAATCTAGGTGCGAGACCAGTAGACATGTTCTTCTATTAGCAGCATGAACTCCCACACCTTGATTCATAGTATAAACTTATATGTAACATAGAAAGGTAATTTCCGGAGGGCAGGATGCACTGTGGCATCATGGGGGCTAAGCTGCACTGACCGTGCTAATGATCTTAATGTGTAAAATTGACCTAGATGTGACCTGCAGCAGGCTAACTGCAGTGTGTCAGCTGGAAGTCAGGCATGATGTGGTGATGCTGTGTAGAACCTGAGACATAATTGTCTCTTCTTAGTGCCCCATCATCATCATCGTGTCTGCATCTGTGCTGTAACATACTGCTGCTACTGCTGCTACGACGCATAAGACACAGCATCGTCTGCTGTCTGTCTCCTATTAAACCACTCTCATCTAATGAAGAGCAAGTCATGTTCCTTAATGAGCTAATACACAATATAATATGTTCCATATTCCCCCACCGCAGTGATGAAAGTGAGAATAACACATTTATGAATAATAATGCAATAATTTTCATTATCAAACATGACTATAGAGCAGATTATAAGAAATGAGAGCTGGCAGGCAGCTTGTTCTATGCTTTCTTACTGAATGATGGTGTATATGTGAATCTGCAGTGGGTGCTGCCAGTTTACCGAGTCAGAAGCAGTACAACAGTGGTGTCCCAATTTTCTCTTTTTTCTAAAAACATTTTTTCACAATTTTTTTCAATGCCATTATGTAAAATTTTCTTCTAAATGCCATTTTTTTTAAATTTACAATGTCACTTTTTTTTATATCTAAAGCCAAATTTGTATTTCAAATGCCTTTTTTTTATTTAACTACTAAAATGTATTGTAACTTAAATTTTCATATCAATGCCAAATTTTTATTCTTAAAGGGATAGTTCAACATTTTGGCAAATTGGCCCATTATCGCTATAGTCATAGCAGTAGGTTCGTTACCTTTAATTGTCGGTGCAAGCTATTTTTAGAACGGCGGAGCAGAGCGGCTAGCTGCTCAGAGCTACGCTATACGGAGGCTAATGGGATTTCTTGGTTTCCCTCATCAAACTCATCAAATACACAATCCAACAACTCCACAACGCTCTGGTGGACAAGTTGTGACCTGCACATTCACCACGCTATGAGATAATAACGGAATGTTACGAAACAGAGCCATTTTCGAGGTAAATGCAGAGACTGCTTGATGAAAAACTGTGAATGCAACGCGCATAAGTGGTTTTGCATGAATTTACCTCTAAAACAACTCTGTCTCTGCTCCACCGTTCTAAAAACAGCTTGCACCGACAACTGAAGGTAACGAACCTACTGCTATGACTATAAGGATTATGGCAATGGGCCAATTTGCCAAAATGTTGAACTATCCCTTTAAAGCCAATTCTTTATTTCTACAGGCAATTTTTCTTTTCAATGCCTGTTTTTTCATTGCCAACTGAATATATTTCAATACCAAAATTTAATGATACACTTTTAGTCCTTTCTTACAGCTGCAAAAACAAGAACACCTTGAAACATTTGTGACTTACACTGCAAAAACTCAAAAAATCTTACCAAGAATATTTGTCTTATTTCTAGTCAAAAATGTAATTTCTAGTCAAAACAAACCTCATTATACTTAAAATAACACTCATCACATAAAAAGCAGCTTGTTTTTAGGCACTTTTTACTTCTTTCAAGCAGATTTTCACTTGAAATAAGTAGAACAATCTGATAGTGGAGCAAGTTTTTCTTCCTTATTACAAAAAACTTGCTTTCACTGGCAGATTTTTCTACTTATTTCAAATGAAAATTTGTTTGAAACAAGTGAAATTATCTAAAGACAGGATTGATTTTAGGTGATGAGTCTTATTTTAAGTGGAAACAGATTAGTTTTGACTAGAAATGAGACATTTTGACAAGAAAAAGGACAAATATTCTTGGAAAGATTTTGATTGTTTTTGCAGTGTACAATTTTAAATGAGCCACAACAGAATGATAAACTTCAAACTTCCTCCATTACCACTTAAAGCAGCTGACCTACACATGTTGTGTATAGTATATCTGAACTGTAACACTCACATCCCTCTAATTCAGGCCACAAACTTAATCACATAATCACTCCTCCTAATCGTCTGTGGGGCCGTGACGTGACGAGCTCAACACAAAGCATCCATCCAACATCACACCTGGTAAAAAAAAAAGACTCGCCGGCCGCTTAATTTCCTGACTCTGACCGGGCAACACGCAAGAATCAATATGTATGCTAAGTCTCCCCGCGCTGATCCTGAAAATGACAGCCATTATCCGGATTTACATTTTATCTCCCGCTAAAAAATAATGACAATAAATCACGGGCCGGTTGTCGCGGCTGTCGATAATTACACAGCGGACGGCCGGTGTGGAGTTTGTCTCGGGGAAAAGGCCCCTGATCCACTAAGAGCTGAGCAAGCGGGGGGTTAAGGTAGGGGGGTAAGGGGAGGGGGGGTGACAGTGAGCAATGAGCCTCCTTCTCACACACAGGCCAACAAACGGAGCGTGCATCATAAAGAAGTGACTGCAGTTTGCCTCTCCGCGTGCTGCGCTTCTGTTTTCTCCGTCTCACTGTGCACTTCATGTTGCAAAGTGAACGCGATAGATTGCATGAGAGTAATAACTATTATTTAGGTTCACCCAGGCCATAATTTCTCCTTCATTCGGCTTTTATGGAGCCATTTGTGGCGACGTTTTCTGAGACTACAAAGACCAATCAATGGAAATCACACGTAATTTCCTTCAGTAGCTTTGGCTTTGTATATCAAAGAGCTTCTAAGAAATGAAATATTTCTCTACATCTCTAGAGGGATTTTTAAACTCAGCTGAATCTAAGAAATAGGTACATCACATCTAAGGGTTAAACTGTAGAGGTAAGTTTCTTTACATTTGCAATAAACCCAGCGTATCAATATCAGGTCAAAATAATCAGAATCAGAAAGGTTTTTATTGCCAAGAGTAATAAAGTTATTTCTACAGAACAAGGAAAAATAAATAAAAGGTAACACTTTACAATAAGAGTCCCTTAATTAGCGTTAGTTAGCACATTATTAAATATTAATTAACTGTTTACAGATATATTAACAATCATTATTATGTATTACTTAGGATTAGGAAACACATTCATTAATGTATCCTATTAGTAAGCAGTTAATTAATGTTTACTAGGCCTACTCAAAGTTAGTTAAGTAATAATAAAAGTTGAATAATGTAATTAGTTATCATTATGTATGCATTACTCAGCATTAATCAACACATTAGTTTATATATTAATGCTTAATAATGTGCTAACTAACGTTAATTAAGGGACCCTTATTGTTAAATCTTACCAAATAAAATAAAATAAAAGGTAGTGATAAAATAAAAATAAAAATAAAATGAAATAACATAAAATGAAATAAAATAGAAAAGAAAATATGCATATACTATTAAACAATGTAGGATTTATATATAAAAGAAAAAAAATAGAATAGAATAAAGATAGATATATACAGGATACAGAAAAGTTATTGTTCAAGTTGTTATAATTGTGCATAGTAACTGTCCACAGGTAATACAGCTGCACATCCTCTGGATTTGCAAGAGCTCAAAAAGAAAAAGAAACCTAAAACCTCAGCATCAACTTATATCAGGTCCAAGACATCCAAGATGTTGAGTAATAAGCTCGGACTCATCGTCAACATTCCTCACACATCTTACTGCACTTTTCAACAGGCCTTTTCTCATATTAAAATCACATTTGAAGTCTAATAGAGGAAAAAATCCCTTCATTTTAAATGTTGGCAGTGTTTACCACAGACAAACTTGTGAAGATGACAATGACTCATTTTGTTGATTCAAATCTCTTTTGGAGGCAGTTTCATCACATCCTCCGGGCTTTTTATTTTACAGGTTTAACAGGCAAACATTCAGCGGGGTGTGTGGGAGTTATTCAATTCTGCAAATGTACTGTGGAACAATGTTAAAAAAAATCTAAATATACCTTTGAATACTTAAGTATTTTAGCATCAGCACCTGCTAAAGATCAACCTGATGCAATGTCATCACTAAAACTTGGATTTCTCAACCTAAGAAGCAGATAAAGACATAAAATAAAGAGGGAAAATCATTATTAAGACACTTACTTCCTTTTCTATCAAACCTTACTTGCGGATTATTCTACATCTGGTTTTCTAGTGAGTGTTTGGAGTGGCAGGATTGTGTGCGTGGGCGGTTGAGTCAAAATGAATTACGGTGTGTTCATGGTGATGAAGGAACATGTCACTCATTGCAACACTGTGACTCACTGATGCGTTTTTAATAGTTTCTCAAAACGACAGAGCAATAAGATACATCAAGCTTTGCTACACATTATAATTACCTTGATGCAGTTCTAGATACATTCTGTGTCGGTTTTGGCTCTGCACATGGGATTCAGTAAAAAATAGCAAAGATGCCGACTATCACCCAAAGAACTGATCAATATCAATTTCCTATTTGGTGACAGGATTGAATCTTGATAAGTGTGTATGGGATATTTCACCCATTTTGTTATTTACACACTAAAAACAGTTGGGTTAAAAAATAACCCAATTTTAACCCAACGGGTTGTTATTCTTTTTTTTCTTTTTCTCTTAACCCATTGGGTTAAAATAACCCAAAAAAGGGGTTTGTCCTTCTTCAAACCAGCAGTTGGGTTAAAATTGTTTTTTGTTTTTAACCCACCAGTTTGGTTGTTAAAAACTACAGAGAGTGCTCCAAACTTTTCTACCAAGTGACACCACTGTCACAGAAATGAATGGCAGTGGTGTCACTGGTTAACAAGTTTGGAGCGCTCCCTGCAGACCTAGATTGAAAAGTGGTTAAGTGGTCCTTCAAGTACAATAACTTATCATTAGTACCTCTTCAAAAGAGAAAGAAAACTTTCTCGATTGATTATCTTATGTTTTAATATAAACCTAAAAGTAAACTCTTGTAAAAAAAAAAAAAAAAAAAATCCAATTACTTGAACAACCCAGGAATTGAGTTAAATTCATAGCCTATAACCCTGAAAATGGGTTACACTAAAAATAACACAACACAACACATTACACAAAAATAACCCAAAAACCTAACCCAATAATCGGGTTACAGAGATAACCCAACATTTTTTAGTGTGTACCTCCTTTTAATCTTTCTACATGAAGGACACCCTGCTTCCTTCACTGATTACCACTCAGCTGGGTGATAATAACTCAGAAATTGGGTTACAGAGATAACCCAACATGTTTTAGTGTGTAGAATCCCAGTGCAGTGGTTTGACAGCGACTTATCTGAATCTTGTACGATTCTTCATTCCGTCGTGATCGGCGGTCGGCGCGCGGCTCGGTTCACATCATCATCCCCGGCACAGGAAGTACTACGTCTCTTTCCTGGAGCGCCTCTCAGATAACTGCATTAAGTACATTTATTCAAGCGCCCTCGTCCTCGGGCTGCACTTTCCCAGGCGGAAGCACGTACAGTATCTACGCTTCTAATGAGGAGCTTCTTTTAATGCAGCTCAGTAGCACCGAAGTTTCCTGTTTTCATCTACAGGAAAACGTACAAGACTGTCAGGACATGAAAGCAATGGAAAGGAAACAGCGATGTAAAGCTTTAAGAGTTTAAGACTCTTCAGTTTTTTTTTACACTTTGTAACAAATCCTTAAAGCTCCCATTAAGAACTGTATAAAGGTAGATGCTGTATATTTTATTCTAAAGCAGGTCTATAGGTTCTATATCGATAATGTGAAAGTTTCAGAACTGTATGAATAGATATGAGGTACTTACCCCTCCTGTTGCCTCAATCTGTTCCCTTCCTCCTTTCCTTCCCTTCTCCCTTCCTTCGTTCCACAATCCTTTTTCCTTTCCTTCCTTCCTTCCTTCCTTCCTTCCTTCCTTCCTTCCCTTTGTCCTCATTTCTTCTTCCTTCCTCTTTTGATCCAATTGACCTGATCTGTTCCCTCCTTCCATCTTTTTCCTCCCTTCTTTCCCTTCGTCCTTCCTTCCTTCTTTCTTTCCTCCCTTCCTTCCCTTCATCTTTCCTTCCTTCGTCCTTCCTTCCCTCTTTCTTTTCTTCCTTCCTTCCCTTCATCTTTCCTTCCTTCCTTCTTTGCCTTTGTCCTTCCTTCTTTCTTTTCTTCCTTCCTTCCCTTCATCCTTCCTCCCTTCTTTCCTCCCTTCTTCCTTCCTTCCTTCCCTTTGTCCTTCCTTCCTTCCTTCCTTCCTTCCTTCCTTCCTTCCCTTCGTCCTTCCTTCCTTCTTTAATTGCCTTTGTCCTTCCTTCTTTCTTTTCTTCCTTCCTTCCCTTCGTCCTTCCTTCCTTCCTTCGTCCTTCCTTCCTTCTTTCTTTCCTTCCTTCCTTCCCTTCGTCCTCCCTTCCTCTTTCCTCCCATCTTTTCCCTTTGTACTTCCTTCTTTCCCTTCGTCCTTCCTTCCTTCCTTCTTTCTTTCCTTCCTTCCTTCCCTTCGTCTTTCCTTCCTTCCTTCTTTGCCTTCGTCCTTCCTTCCTTCTTTCTTTCCTTCCTTCCTTCCCTTCGTCCTCTTTCCTCCCATCTTTCCCTTTGTACTTCCTTCTTTCCCTTCGTCCTTCCTTCCTTCCTTCTTTCTTTCTTTCCTTCCTTCCTTCCCTTCGTCTTTCCTTCCTTCTTTCCCTTCGTCCTTCCTTCCCTCTTTCTTTCTTTCCTTCCCTTCGTCTTTCATTCCTTCCTTCCTTCCCTTCGTCCTTCCTTCCCTCTTTATTTCTTTCCTTCCCTTTGTCTTTCATTCCTTCCTTCCTTCCCTTCGTCCTTCCTTCCTTCTTTCTTTTCTTCCTTCCCTTCATCCTTCCTTCCTTCTTTCTTTTCTTCCTTCCCTTCATCCTTTCTTCCTTCCTCGACCCAGGAGGACAACAGGAGGGTTAATATAAGGCAGCCTCTTCTTCTCAATTGTTTCCTCTCTCTCTCTCCCCCACACACACAACGTTTTGTTTTGAAGTTCTTTGAAATCCCATTCATTTTATTTTCAATTTCATTTCATTAATCAGCAGCAGCATTTGATATTTTTTGTGTTTTCTAATGTCTAATTTAAGAACTGACAAATGTTCATAACGAATGAATTAACAATGTTAAAAAAACAAAACGAACCGTGGTTTAAAACCAAAACACGTACCAAATGGATTTTTTAATGTACCGTTCCAGCACTCAACAGGACGGTTCAGCTGATTCATCGTTGGGTTTTATGAAGCTCTTATCAATAGGTTATTATGGTTTATTACCTGGACTAGTTTGGGGTAAGGTCTCCCAGCAGGAGCAGCGGCACAGACGTTGAGTCTTTTGCTTATATTTTGTGTACATATAGTTATAGCTCCCCTAGACCTATTTGTTGCATATTTCAGTTTTTTTATTGCTACTACTGCTGTATTTGCAATAATGCTACTTTAACCACTGAAAAGTTTCAGCGTAAATTATATAATGAATATTTTTGCAAGTTTTTCTTGCCAAAAAAGGCTGGGTTTTGCAACATTTTAATTGCGCTTATGTATCATATACCGAAGTTTAGATTGAATGGTTTTTGCCAAATTGCCAAAAGGAAAGGCGGGAGAGGGGGCAATACCAAGGGCAAATGCAGTGTAGATGCCCCTGCAGCCATCAAATGATGGTTGCAGTACTTTTCATGTTGCAGTTAGAGTTTTGCATGTATAGTTACACACACTTCTCCCTTCCCTCTTTCCACAATCCTTTTTCCTTTCCTTCTTTCCTTCCTTCCCTTTGTCCCCATTTCTTCTTCCTTCCTCTTTTGATCCAATTGACCTGATCTGTTCCCTCCTTCCATCTTTTCCCCCTTCCTTCTTTCCTCCCTTCTTTCCCTTCGTCCTTCCTTCCTTCTTTCTTTCCTTCCTTCCTTCCCTTCGTCCTCCCTTCCTCTTTCCTCCCATCTTTCCCTTTGTACTTCCTTCTTTCCTTCCTTCCTTCCTCCCTTCTTTCCTCCCTTCTTTCCCTTATTCCTTCCTTCCTTCTTTCCCTTCGTCCTTCCTTCCTTCCTTCCTTTCTTCCTTCTTTCCCTTCGTCCTTCCTTCCTTCTTTCTTTCCTTCCTTCCTTCCCTTCGTCCTCCCTTCCTCTTTCCTCCCATCTTTCCCTTTGTACTTCCTTCTTTCCTTCCTTCCTTCCTTCCTCCCTTCCTTCTTTCCCTTCGTCCTTCCTTCCTTCTTTCTTTCCTTCCTTCCTTCCCTTCGTCCTCCCTTCCTCTTTCCTCCCATCTTTCCCTTTGTACTTCCTTCTTTCCTTCCTTCCTTCCTCCCTTCTTTCCTCCCTTCTTTCCCTTATTCCTTCCTTCCTTCTTTCCCTTCGTCCTTCCTTCCTTCCTTCCTTTCTTCCTTCTTTCCCTTCGTCCTTCCTTCCTTCTTTCTTTCCTTCCTTCCTTCCCTTCGTCCTCCCTTCCTCTTTCCTCCCATCTTTCCCTTTGTACTTCCTTCTTTCCTTCCTTCCTTCCTTCCTCCCTTCTTTCCTCCCTTCTTTCCCTTATTCCTTCCTTCCTTCTTTCCCTTCGTCCTTCCTTCCTTCTTTCTTTCCTTCCTTCCTTCCCTTCGTCCTCCCTTCCTCATTCCTCCCATCTTTCCCTTTGTACTTCCTTCCTTCCCTCTTTCTTTCCTTCCTTCCTTCCTTCTTTCCCTTCGTCCTCCCTTCCTCTTTCCTCCCATCTTTCCCTTTGTACTTCCTTCCTCCCCTCTTTCTTTCCTTCCTTCCTTCCTTCTTTCCCTTCGTCCTTCCTTCCTTCTTTCTTTCCTTCATTCCTTCCCTTCGTCCTCCCTTCCTCTTTCCTCCCATCTTTCCCTTTGTACTTCCTTCCTCCCCTCTTTCTTTCCTTCCTTCCTTCCTTCTTTCCCTTCGTCCTTCCTCCCTTCTTTCTTTTCTTCCTTCCTTCCCTTCGTCTTTCCTTCCTTCCTTCTTTGCCTTCGTCCTTCCTCCCTTCTTTCTTTTCTTCCTTCCTTCCCTTCGTCCTTCCTTCATTCTTAAATCAAATGATGGCTGTAGTACTTTTCATGTTGCAGTTAGAGTTTTGCATGTATAGTTACACACACTGTATGACTTTGAGAAGTACCGGCGCTCTCCTTCATACAGGAGTTACTTCATCTCACATTTAACCAATCTGCCTAAACCAGAAAAAAAAACGTGTAATTCTCGGGGGAGCAGCTGCCAAGGTCAAACCTACAGCTACTGCTTCATCCATTTTTGCCACAAAAATGAGCCGTCCACACACACACACACACACACACACACACACACACCCTCCCTCCCAGGTGAGTGTCAGACCCTGCTTGCATGTCATGAGAAGCGACATAAATCAGCTCCGGCTCGTATCTCATCGGTCCTCGGTGTAGATGAACAGGTGCAGCCGGGCCAGCGGGTTCTGCTCTGCAGGAAAAGAGGGAAGGAGCATCGGACTATAGAGACAACAGGACAGTATTTAACAAGGATCAACCAAATCCTGCGTTAAAGGACAATTCCAGGCGAATTCAACTCTGGGGTGTATTTTCATATCATTTTAGGTCTAAAAGAATGAATCTGAAGATTTTCAGTTTAATGTCTCCTGTTTTGCGGTAGTTGCGTCTGTCCCCGCGTCCCCACGGCAGCAATGAATGGGAGTGGATGTAAGTTCTGCTGTTTAGGCTGTTTCCATCCCTCAAAGCTGCAATTTTTTTCCACAGACAGCGTCAGATGGAGACTCAAACATGCACCCAGAAGTTTATTTACTTCAACAAGCCGACATGTTTGTAAAACTAGATCTAATTCAAAGTCTCCCGGAGTCTCGCGTGAGACCCAGTTGCCGTGCTCGGTGTGTTCAGGTGCAGTGGGAAAAGCTACCGTTTGTGTCATAAACACAGGAATATCAACTCTTTACTTGCTTCAAGTAAAAAAAACTTCTCGGTGCATGTTTGAGTCGCCACCTGACGCTGTCTGTGGAAAAAAATGTACACTTGAAGCAAGTAAAGAGTTGATATTCCTGTGTTTATGACACAAGCGGTAGCTCCGACTGCACCTGAACACACCAGCACTGCAACTGGGTCTCACGCGAGACTCCAGGAGACTTTGAATTAGATCTAGTTTTACAAACATGTCGGCTTGCTTGAAGTAAATAAACTTCTCGGTGCATGTTTGAGTCTCCATCTGACGCTGTCTGTGGCTTTGAGGGATGGAAACAGCCTAAACAGCAGAACTTACATCCACTCCCATTCATTGCTGCCGTGGCGATGCGGGGACAGACACAACTACCACAAAACAGGAGCGATTAAACTGAAAATCTTCAGATTCCTTCTTTTAGACCTAAAATGATATGAAAATACACCCCTGAGTTGAATTCGCCTGGAATTGTCCTTTAAGGTGTCCCACGTCTAAGCTCATCAGGGACCGGGACAGCAGGAAAATAAAACATATTCGGCAAAAACGTGCCTGCAAAATGGACTAACCCTGAAACTGACTCTGTCCAGAGGCCAGGTCCAATAATTTTTACAAAGTTTGTCTCAAAGGGCTTCACATGGCATCATTACAACATCTCTTAGACCCTCACATCCACGGAGGAAAAACTCCCAAAAGACCCATTTAAAGGGATAGTTCAACATTTTGGCAAATTGGCCCATTGCCATAATCCCTATAGTCATAGCAGTAGGTTTGTTACCTTTAATTGTCGGTGCAAGCTGTTTTTAGAACTGCGGAGCAGAGCCGTGAGCTGCTCAGAGTTACGCTACGGAGGCTCATTATGGGATTTCTTGGTTTCCCTCATCAAACTCATCAAATACACAATCCAACAACTCCACAACGCTCTGGTGGACAAGTTGTGAGCTGCACATTCACCACGCTATGAGATAATAACACAACGTTACCACACAGAGTTGTTTTAGAGGGAAATACAGAGACTGATGATGAAAAACTGATTTTGCATGAATTTACCTCTTTTCAAAGCTTTGGAACCCTCAACAGGGTCTAGATGCTGGTGGTCGTCTTGACGATAGGAAGAGTAAAAGCTTAAGATCTGGATGTGGTGATAGCTTGGCCTGATTGGATATGACCAGTGGTGTAGTGGTGGTTGGACGCGAGGGTGCGGCGTACCCCCAGTCTTTTTTCTTTTTTTTTGAGAGGAACTAAGCTGGATTTTCCCGTGGCTATGCTACATTTTCACCTTAATTAAAAAGCTCTGGAGTAATTGTGATTGTTAACTACATGACTTGTAACTTGTTACGAGTGAGAACGGAGCTGTCTGAAAACCTTGCAACAGCACAAATATACACGTAGTAACATCGTATAAATCCACCGCTCCATCTATTGATTTTTTGATGGCTTTGTTGTAAACAAATGCACATGGCCAGGCAGAGCTGTGGCAAAGTAAAGGGCAATTTCCACTGGATGCGGATTCGTTTCAATTCTGTGTCAGTTTCATGCATCATGTGTTATGATGATTAGGTAGGCTACTAGGTCTGGTCTAAAAGTTGTTTGTCTAGAGATTATAACACTTTGTCTTGGACTTTCAACACTTTGGAGTGAATGATTGTGACTGTGGCATTAGGCTAGAGAACAATTAAACATTACAGTCTTGTTCAGTGACACTAAACTTAGTGTGGCAGTGGATGGTATTTCAATGACGTTACATATTTGGTATTTCGATGGCGTCCACCCAGTTAAAAAATCCCCACTACACCACTGGATACGACTGCAGGTGGATGAAGAAGAGGAAGTGGCAGTAATGCAGGACAGAAAGACTGGAGGTGAAAGTGGTGAAGCAGAAACAGCTTTTGACATATGATGAGGAACAAGCTTGAGACAGCCTTGATTGGCCGGCTGGGATCGCGGTGAGGCCTGATTGGTTCCCAAACACCTGTAGTGAGCTGTATTCCTGCTGTTCCCACTCAGTTACACTAACACAACAGCCATACACCATACAGTATAGAATCTATAAACTCAAAGCTTCACTGTGTAATCTTTTGGATTTATTATCATTACACACTATATTGAATAATCAATTAATTCATTGGAATGTGTCATTACAAGAAAAGCTTTTATTGATTCTTGGGTGAGACTGAAAGTTAACGCAGCTCCAGTTATTATCAGCAATTCCTTTTCTAGATGCAACATTAAAATAATCACGCATCAATGCATTTGTAATTATAATACACATTATTCTATATTATTATTATTATTATTAGAGTGTTTCTCTGAAGCATGATGCAGTAAAACAAACACAACAACCTAAGTGGTTTAAATGACTGGCGCACTTCTGTCTACACACATCCTCACAGCTCCACTGTTAGACTTGGATAAGCAAAAAAAAAAAAAAAAAAAAGAGGAGAGAGAAAGAGAAAAGTAAATAAATGGTGAATTTTTTTTAATTTGAGCTTTCCAATTTCATACGCAGCTGTTTTGGGAGAGTTACGGCCACAGTTTGTTTGTGAGTTGCTGAGGCTGCA
This sequence comes from Trachurus japonicus, assembly GCF_045865225.1. Taxonomy (NCBI): domain Eukaryota; kingdom Metazoa; phylum Chordata; class Actinopteri; order Carangiformes; family Carangidae; genus Trachurus; species Trachurus japonicus. The sequence goes on along the minus strand of NC_140908.1, from coordinate 14,233,290 downwards.
CGATGCGCCCGTCGCTGTCAGCAGTTTGTGGATTGCCGATCTTTTGTGCGAGCGCGAGGACAAAGCATAAATAGATTTAAAAACAAAGTTAAAAGAAATTGCTCTCACCATCCTCTCACACTTCCAGAGCTGTAGATTTATTGAATAGCTATAAGTATATAAGAAGCTTAGCGAGGCAGATGCTTAATAATGTCGGACGCCTAATTTGACTTTTATCGCAGCTTTTTTCTCCAATGCATCCAGATTGTCCATACTGTATGGAAATGCACACTACAGGGTTGAAAGTGGGTTTTAAAAGGCAGAAATCTCACAGTTATAGATCAGCGACTCTTAAAGTGATGCAGAATGTCGTCTCTGTGCTGTTTCACTAATTTAACTATGAAACAAAGCACACTGAAAACACAGTTGGGCTCATCTTTCCTTAATCGGGGTGGTGGCTGTATTAATTCCCTTATACACAGTCCATCAATCTGTGGCATGACTTCCAAAGATAACCATAGACAGGGCCGGATTAATCAGCGATGGAGTCTCAGGGCAATACTTGTTGGGCCCCTGTGGCCCCCATTGAATCTCATGTTTAAATGTAAAACTTTACAGCAGAAATAAACCTGTTCACAGCCTGGTATTAAAAAAATGTTTGTTTCCTAGGGCTAATTTTCAGGGATTATGTAACTCACCTGTTAAAGGGATACGCCAACATTTTTTTTTCATGTCTTGCCTCACTCTCGAGTCCATGACCAGCAGATAGACACCATCCTTTCCACTGTGCGTGCAGTAACAAGGGAGATAGAGCCGTATCGCCTGTAATTAGCTTAGCTCAAACACTGGAAGTGTATGGGTAGTGTTAGCCTGCCTCCTACCCGTCAGAAGCTGATTTCATTTTAGCTCTAAACTCTGTAAATATATCACTTTATCGACATTTCAAACATTTTTAGGTGAGAAAGTAGCCGTTTAGATCAGCAGTGTGTCGTTAATTTGTCTAAATACCAGCTGTTTACAAGTTTGTTTGGACGAATTTGGCGCTACTCAAGCTAGCCGTTGTGACCAACGCACTTCTGGTTACTTTCACAAAATAAAACACCCGTTGCCCTTTACATACAGAAAACCATGACGATAGAGTTTGTGCTTTTACTTTGAAATAGGAAGCTAACCTACCCTCGATGTAGCTAGCTTGAACCAAAATAAACCGTCTTTGCTTGAACCCTCCGTTTTGACCGATCTCGTCCCGTTAGCGGCATTTGACCGCTCAAGATGCCTTACCGGAGAGTTTTGTCAGCTCTGAGACAAAGATCGGCCCGTCGGTTTCCATTTAGAGTTGCTGAAGAGTTTCTCTGATGACTTTAGGTGGAGGCAGGCTAACACTACCTATACACTTCCAGTGTTTGAGCTAAGCTAATTAGCGATGTGCCAGCTCTGCCCGTATCTCCCTTGTTACTGCACGCACAGTGGAAAGGATGGTGTCTATCTTCTTGTCATGGACTCGGGAGTGAGGCAAGACACACACAAAAAAAATGTTGGTGTATCCCTTTAAGTTTTTTTTTTTAGTCAGCATCAAGTGGCCATTTGAGGAAGTTTTGAAAGGTTGCTGCTTGTATATAATTAATGTAAAGCTCTCATTAAACTAGTGCAGGTTGCTCTACAGCCTCTACAATGGAGGTGGAGTGTGCAAACCATGGACCCAGAGCTGTCAGTGTTTAGAAAAAAGACTGAATTTAAATTCAAGATAATCCCTTTAAAGTACAAACTGTAGAAAATCCAACCATTCTCTTTGATAAATACATCTTCAGTGCATCTTTAATATACATATACATACCTACATCAGAGGAGAGACTGCTGCATTAGACTTAATCTTTACTTTCAACAGAATCATCCTTTCCTGTTTAGACAAACTGTTGATTGCTCTTTTAACAGCATTAATCATGCATTAATGTCATTTTGCTTTTAGACCCATCAGGTGCCTCAGGACTAAACTCACTTCTATGTTAAACTGCATCTATAATCAAGGGCTCATGAATACACATAGGGCCTTCTGATTATACCTCTGAAGATGTAAACAAGAATAATTAACGCTGCGATTATCAACTTTAGAGGAATTAATTACTTTTGATGTGCGAACATCTCAAGGAGCCCTCAGTTTAAGAGCTTGTTAAGAAACTCTGCATCTCGTGTTCCACAAGTACAACTCCCCCGTAACGGTGGATAATATGATGAAGTGTCGCTTTTAGTCGTACAAAACAACAACAGTGGATACTAGGTACCGTCATAGATTATTGAAGTAATGAAATGCCAGTTCTGGCTTTCATTTGCAATCGGATGAGTCAGGCATTACCATTGATCAATACCAGAGTGGGTGTCTGTCTGTGGGAGGCCTTGGTAAATACAACAACAGGTTTTACAGCAGGCGGGATAATCAGGGTTGAGGTTTGAGGCATCACCAAGGTTTCTGATGGCAGAGCAGCTTTATGCAGCGCCGAGTCCTTGGTGTGGAGGGGGGTGGAGGACGGATGATGAAGGCTCTGGATGGAGATGATGAAAGCCGGACGTGACAGGAAACGGTGTTAGTGTGGCGCCAAACCAAAGACGCAAGGAAACTCAGAATTATTGCAAATTTAGAGGAGATTTGGGACGATTGCAACAGTATTTGCGTTGACCCCAGTTAGATTATTTGGACTAGACCGGATAAACATTGGGTTTCCATGCAGGGTCACAATGGGGGACAAGAGTCAATCCTCCTAGGATTAGGACAAGGCACACCTTGGTGTTGATGACAAGGCTGTCAAAGATTCTGAGATTGCAATGTGGCGAAATCTGGAAACTCAGCAGACAGCAGCCTGGTTTTTCAACCATTAAAGGGACATTGTATAACTTCTCCTGTTATCTATTCAGGAAAATCGATTATTTCATTCAAAAGTCTGTTTTTCATGAATCAGTAATCCCCCCCATCAACAAAGTGAAGTGTTCCTTTGAGCTCTGAATGAGCCGTTCATATCATTTATATCTCCATGGAGCGGGTAAGCTCGGTGCTGCTGCCATGTGGTGTCGCCATGTTTTTACCTTCAGTGGCAGCGTGACGGTAGGTAACCACGGAAACTCAGCGGAGACACCGGAGCTGTCGGCTCAGGTGGAGGTGGCGTCTGTGAAAAGTCACCGCGGTAACGCAGTGAGGAGGAATGGAGCGTTACACTGATGCTGCATTCACCTGCAGTCGGGCAGACAGCCGCCGTCGCTAACAAACCAGACGTCATTTTAGTCACAGAAGTCCAGAGAAAGCCGGTAAAACTATACCACATCGCCATGACAACGTAATTGTCACGTGTATTGTTTTGCCTCGTGCTGACGGACCACTTGTTTACACAGAGTCTTGTTTATGTCGTTACGTGCAGCTGCCGTCTGCCCAATTTCAGGTGAATGCAGCATGAAAAATACGATTGAGTTTTTTTTTTCTCTTTTCTACATTCTTCTCTTTCTTTTTCTTCTCGTTTCTTTTTTTTTATATAACCCCACCACCACCACCCCTAATGAGGACCTTTTTTTTTTTTCTTTCTTTCTTTCTTTCTTTCTTTCTTTCTTTCTTTCTTTCTTTCTTTCTTTCTTTCTTTCTTTCTTTCTTTCTACATTTGAGTTGCTTGCGATATACAACCGCACCGCTAGATGGGAGTAATTCCTACACAATGTACCTTTAAAGTAAATTTGTAAGAGTAGTAGTTTTGACCACACGTACCTTTTTTAAAATGTTTGTACTTCATTGAGCTCTCTTGTCTTTGACTAAGTATATCCGGTTCAAATGTAACATTCTTAAGTGATTCTACAGAAATTGGTATAAAATACTCAGATTTCTTCAAAAACCAATGTCAGTGGAGTCCATACAGTTTTCCCTAGGCAATAAATCTCTAACAAAAAACCAGCCACTAGTGAAGAGACCCATTCTTCATGACAAACTTGGGTAGAAACTCTTCGGGTGTGCGCGAAACCAGAGAGAAACTTAGTTCTTTTGCAGTTTTCAGGCGTTCACTCACTTGAACACAAGGGCTCGTTCGAGGCAAACAAAGCTGATTCCGTGGTAAAAACCTCGAGCAGCTCCTTGAAGGTTACGGCTAATTGGGACTATTTATCAACACACTCCAGCCAATAGTGACAAGTACATGCTCTTTTCCCTGTTTCTCATTACCACTATCAGTAATGAGGAGAGAATGTATCTTTGGATTTACATACAGGGGGAGTTGGCCAGTAATGGAATGAATAATTTGGCATTCTTTGGAGAATTTTTTTTTCTTCGCAGGAGGATAAGGTGGATCGAGGTGATAGTAAGTCCTGCCAAACAAAGTGCTGCTGTCAATAGGCCAGTCCGTCTAACTCATGTGGCTGTGCCTCAGATACCTCAGGTAGAAGAGCTGTACCCAGTATAGGGGCATTGAAGTCTTAATCGGAAATTAAGTCAAAGTTGTGTTACTGTATTGTTATATAGCTTATTTAATCAAATCAATAGTCCCTTGTGTGACCATCATTAAAGGGATAGTATCATTTTTTTAAAAGTGGGGTTGTATGATCTACAAATAGCCCCTAAGTACTTTAATTGCAGTAGAAGACTCTCTGCACGTCTTCTACTGCAATTAAAGTACTGTACTTAGGGGCTATTTGTAGATCATACAACCCCACTTTTAAAAAAATGATACTATCCCTTTAAGCTTTTTTGTATCATAATATAATAATACATATTGTTTAATGAATGATGTATAATGTAAATAGGACTAAATGCATTAATGCGTCCTTCTAGATGCATTTTAATTCCTCTATGCACTCTCAAAAATTAAAATTATTATTATTATTTGTGTTACATCAGTTATGTCATCCTCCTTCCTGATGATTCATTTAAAAAAAAGTATAAATTAGTTAAATTTCCCACAAATTCACTTCCCTTTAAAGCTCCAGTTGGTAAGTTGACGAAAGTGAAAGTAAACTCCGCGACTTGGTCGGAAATTTCAAGACAATACTCCGTCAGGTCCCTTTATGAACCTCTGCCAAGCGCCCCACACACACACAGACACACACAAAGTAGCCATGAACGCACCCACAGAGAAAAAAAAAAAAAAAAAAAAGATGTACCGTATCCATAGCACGACGTGTAGGAGCGGCGATTGGCTGCTCCTCCTGCTCCCTCTACCTGACTGGTGGAGAATCGTCGGGCGCGGTGGATTTTGGCAAATACGATTACAGGCTGTAGGTGGAGCCAGAGGAGTTGGATTTTGTCCTAAATTACTCATTTAATGTCTGACCATCAGAATATAGTGACAATTCCAGCAAATATGACTGAATAATTGTTACCAACTGAAGCTTAAAGGAGACATATGCTGCCCCCTTTCCACAAATTAAAATAGTTCCCAGGTGTCTTAAAGACATGTGTGTGACACGCTTTGGTCAAAATACCTCAAGGATCAAACATCACAGCTCTTTTCATCCTCTCTAAACAGCCCTGTTCAGAACGGCTGCTTTCAGTGCCTGTCCCTTTAAATACAAATGAACCACTGCTTGCCCCGCCCCTTCTACCGGTCCCAGGTAGGGGTGGGGTTATGTAAATTCAAATGAGGGAACAGCTCGTAAAACCACATAGATGTCCCCTTTAATGATCTTTATAGTATATTTAGTACATTTTTTATTAACTGATTTAATAATTATTTTATTAATTTTTATTTTTATGTTTATTTAACAGGGACAATACATACAACATTGTCATAAAAAATGGAAAATGCGATGCATATAAGACGTCTAGCTTTAATTTGCAGTCTTTGTCCCTGGTCAGGCTTTAGAATAGGATAAAATATACTGAATACAATAAATGCAATAATACAAATACAGTGGATAATGCAGTGAATAGGTAACATGAATAAATAATTCAGATTAAACAATTACACACGTTAAATTTAACATTAAACATTAATAAAGGGTTGTGTTGACAATGACTTGAGAGAAGTTAATGTTCACATTTCTGCTGCTGCTTAAGCCAATATTTAACTTTAACACTAAACCTCTTTAATTCAGTTTGGGATTTAATTTCTGATGGTAAAGAATTCTATAGGTGTGTACCCAGCACTAATGTCATCCGGCCTCTATACATACATTACGTGATTTTTTACTGTTGAACAATAGCAATTAAAACTTATATATAATTCAAATGATTAATTAGTGTTAACATCACAAAGTTTGAAGCAGTATTAGTGAATTCAAAACACATTGACAGCTTCAGTTTGCTGTGTAACAAGGTGAGTTAGATTCTTTGTAGGCAGTCTAGTATTGATAAACACATTCCAGGTGACATGGTAATGCATTTAAGTGTTGTTCTTTTAATAGATTTAACATTTAGCATTTTTGTCCACTTCTACATGTTTTAATTGCTCCAGACCCTCTAGTGCAATACAATGAATTTGATTAGAAATGTGAAACACAGCATGTAGCACTCTCCTTGTCTGCTTCTAAAAGCCTGCCTTTGATGCCATTCAAATGGGACAAAATTATATTCCTATTAAAGGCCTGAAAGCTGTGGTGACCTTGTGTTACTGTACATTAACGAGACAGATCCGGATAGGAGCAGGATTTCAGCGGAAAACAGACATTCTTATCTGGTAATTATGTCTCATTTCGTTCCATTTGGTGCCTGCTATCTAAGCTGAGACAAATAAAGGCTTGGCTTTTCTTGAATCCAAATGTGACATATAGTATGCACTCCAGGCGCCACAGAAACTGTCAGATTACTCCTGCTCTTTTCTTCGCTCAGAGATTACCCATGCCAGGTTGATTTAATCAGACATATTAACAGAGCTAATTAAAATTTCTGCACCCCACGTCGGCGAGAAGAAGGCCCCGTCGGGATAGAATCGCCTCGAGACGCCGCTCCGTCCTCTAGGCCATTGGTATGCAGGGAGCGTCGCGACTTCCTCGGCACGCTTGACAAGTCTTATCTCCAGCGGTCGTCCACAGGTGTTCCCTGTCACAGGAGTCTGATCAAAATGCCGTGCAGAGACCGGGCTGCAGCCCAAACACTGTTTACCCATCAGATTACAGGCAGGTTGTTGGGACCCTGGAAGTAAAAGCATCACCGCATGCATCTTCACTTTTAATAACAGTAATAGCAACCAGCAGCTACAGTACAAGCTAACGTTTTCATTATAAAAAGCCCCTGCGATCCTGTCGTCTCCTTTCACAGAACCAATAGCAAGTCACATGTGGAGTATGTTGTATTAAAATCCCTGTTGTGTGTACTAGATGCATAGATCCAGGGCCGTAGCATAGGGGAGAAGGGGCCCATAGTCCAGCAGGGCCCCCAACAACCCCCAGTATCATTATTCTGCGTGTAACCCTGACTAAAATTCAAACAAATGCTGCATCAGCATCAAAACAAAGCCACAAAACATGTAATATTCATGAAAGATGGTTTATTTCTACCTACTTTCCTATAAAAATGTTTAGAGTAGCTCCCCGCAAACTCATAATAATAATTGGGTATATTCCATCAGGCACTGTCAAGAACAAAGAGTAACAGAAAAGTGCATGATAATAGCCTAAATGATAAAATAATACAGTCTAAAAAAAAGGGGCGAGGAAAAGTCAGGGGGCAGGGGCCCACTTTAATGTTCTTTCCGGGGGGCCCAGAATTCCCAGCAACGGCCCTGCATAGATCCTACAGCAAGTACAGCAAACAATTGTGGTCAAGTGGAAAGGTATTTTTGCCTTTTTAGTATGTTTTATGGTTTTTATTTTACTGTACAGCACTTTGGAAACATTTGTGTTTATTTAAATTGTGCTTTATGAATAAAATGGATTGGATTGGATTTCCCATTGAGGGCACTCTGGGAACCCCAGCAAAACAGTACACCTGCCAAGACTCTACAGTAGATGTGTGGATGGGGACTCGTCGATTGGTTTCATTGCCTAAAATAGGTCAAATATGTGTTTGCTGTGATGCCCAGGTGGAATCTGGGTGGAGTTCATATTTCCAAACCATCTGTACCAACCAGAAAACAGCCTTAGAGAGGAAAATGTCAAACTATATATTGCCATAGTTTCTGCTTCTTAAAACCACAAATCTATCTTCACATGGATCAACACTTTTTAAATTTAAAGGCCAGATTTTAAAGGACAGAATTAATGATCTGATTAGACTTTAATCAGATCATTATAATTCAGAGGGGAAACATGGGACAAAGAGAAAGAAAATGGATCGGGCATTGCCCTGGAAAGCTGAAAGTTTGGTATTAAAGGGATAGTAGCATTTTTTTGGGGTTGAAGACTCTCTGCACTCCTCCCGTTAGCAACGCCAGCCCATAATACCCCTGCCCAGAGATTTACAACATACATTGTTGTGAACAGACCCAAAGAAACGGCCTGTTTTCACGGCCTAAAAGAGGTTTTACCTGGAAAAAAATACACAGTTCCATTGTTCACTATAATATAATTTTTTCCAGCCCTTCAAAGTGCAGGAAAAACACAGTTTTTATTTGGACCGAACCAACTGCTGATCGGCGGGAGAGAGGCTTCTACTACAATTAAAGTACTTAGGGGCTATTTGTAGATACATGACAGACATGTGCCCTGAAATGAGACGTGTTTTCACAAAGACGTGTGGCAAACTGAGCAGCAGCGATGTGTTCAATCCGGCAGCGAGACATGGGAGATTTGCGTCATAGTTTTCTTATCCCTCAAAGCAATTAGCATATCCGGTGCGTTAGTGAGTGGAGTCACTTCCTCCACCTGTGGAGGTGTGAAGCCGAAGCGGCCGCCTGCTGACAGGATGTGTGCGCACAATTTACAGCAATTCCAGCTGGAATGAGTTGCCATTTCAGCATCAGTGGCCTCACTGGCAGATTGACATGGATTTTCTCCACCTCGCCTCTACCCTGTTGAGACGAACCCACCTGACAGAGGAAATGTGCTTTTTTTTTTTTTTTTACATGGGTTGTATGTGAGAGTTCAGCATCAGGACCAGGCAGATATCCAGATCCAAACGGTTACAAAAAGGCTACAAATCCACTGCAACTGTCAGGTGTCCAGTGCAGCTTTTCTGCTCCACAGATATAAAGACTGGTTACCTGAGTGTTAAAGGGATACATCAACATTTTTTTTTCGTGTCTTGCCTCACTCCCGAGTCCATGACCAGCAGATAGACACCATCCTTTCGACTGTGCGTGCAGTAACAAGGGAGATTGTGTAATTAGCTTAGCTCAAACACTGGAAGTGTATGGGTAGTGTTAGCCTGCCTCCACCTAAAGTCATCAGAGAGACTCTTCACTTCAGCAACTCTAAACAGACCGATCTTGGTCTCAGAGCTGACAAAACTCTCCGGTAAGGCATCTTGAGCGGTCAAATGCCGCTAACGGGACGAGATCGGTCAAAACGGAGGGTTCAAGCAAAGACGCTTTATTTTGGTTCAAGCTAGCTACATCGAGGGTAGGTTAGCTTCCTGTTTCAAAGTAAAAGCACTTCTGTATGTAAAGGGCAGCGGGTGTTTTATTTTGTGAAAGTAACCGGAAGTGCGTTGGTCACAACAGCTAGCTTGAGTAGCGCCGAATTTGTCCGAACAAAATTGTAAACAGCTGGTATTTAGACAAATTAACGACACACTGCTGATCTAAACGGCTACTTTCTCACCTAAACATGTTTGAAATGTTGATAAAGTGATATATTTACAGAGTTTAGAGCTAAAATGAAATCAGCTTCTGACTGCTGATTTCGGCTTGGGTAGAAGGCAGGCTAACACTACCCATACACTTCCAGTGTTTGAGCTAAGCTAATTACGGCGATACGGCTCTATCTCCCTTGTTACTGCACACACAGTCGAAAGGATGGTGTCTATCTGCTCATGGCCAAATTTTACTTTTTAAAGTAAAAACATTTGACCCCAATTTAGCTCCATAGACTCATCCACAGTTTTACACGAGAATTGAATTGTATCCTGTCTGAACTAGCTCTTCCGTCACTTGTATTTTATTTCATTGAGTCCTTGAAGATTTTCCCTCAATTCAAGGTTTTCTTCCTACGTCCTTCAATTTTTTTTGTCATACATAACCAAATCATAACATAACTGAACTCAGGGCAGTTTTCATATAGAGCTTGACTGGAATATATTATTAATTGATTATTTATATAGAATAACATCCACCCATGAGTACTACAGTGCCTTTTAACAAGTATAAAACCTTGAACAGAACCTGGCTCATGGTGGGGTAGCTATATGTGATGGAGGGAGAGCTATTGGAAAGGAAAAATAATAGTACAATGAAGGTTCCATACAGAGCTGTACAGAAATAATAAGAAGACTAATAATGAGACTGGTATTAAAGGTAATAATAATGATTGTAGCAGTGGGTGTTGAGCTGGATCATTCAGGCAGTAGCTACATGGTTTGCAATCACAGATCCAGACTCTCCAGCCCTGCAGGCAGAGAAGCTGCAGCAAGTGACATGAGGAAAGAGAAGAGAAAGCACTTTGGTGCAAAAACTGGCAGAAAATGACGGTAGTGCATGCTCCATTGGAAATAATGGCCTTGCTGTGCACTGTGTCACACAATATTTGGCCCGAGGCCATTTATTGGGAAGTGAAACAGAAAGTAAATGTACTTCACATTATCGGAGAGTTTGGAAAAAAAAAACGTAGTTGGTTCCTGAAAGAAGGATTTGGGCTCCGGGTCATTTTCATGTAGCTGTGTTAGTGTAGCGCTTTATGCTTTGGGTTTTTTTTCAAAGTCACGACAGCACAAAACCTTCTGTTCCCGATGCATTTCATTATATTGGTTGAGCATATACTGCCAAAAATATGTAGCTTGGGTTGGGGATTCAGATGTGACACCATCAGGTTCAACCAGGTAAGATCCTCTAGCCCTGTAAAGCCTGAACTATGAAATAATTGTCAGAAAATAAATCTTTTTTGAAACTGGAGCCTTTATTGTAGCCTCGTAAACCAGCCTCTCCCGGAAATGCATTTCATTTAATTTCTGAAATGCATTTCCGGGAGAGGCTGGTTTACGAGGCTACCTTTATTGGACCTTCTGACAAAAAATGTAAAAAAATATATATACCGTAAATGACCAAATAATCGTCCGCGTGCAAATACGCGCCTGTGCTCTAATAGTCGCCGGGGTCCGACCTCATTTTGCATAATAAACGCCGGTTCAATTAAACGCCCGGGCGATTAAGTGTTTACCATAGTCTTGCACAGAAAACAAAAGTTTTTTTTAACAGCGCTTCACCGGCTCTCACCTCTTCTGTCAGTCAGCCCCTCCTCTCGCTCTCTCTCTCGCATGCAGGCGCGCACACACACACAGACACACAAACACAGGCGCGCTAGACTGAGGGATATAGGGATATAGATAAATGCGCTAATGTACAGTGTTGAAATTACCGCGATCGACCCCCCCTTCCGCTATCATTCATAACACTGCTCTGATCAGCTCCCTGTGTCGCGGTAACACAGACAAACTGTCTTTTTATTTAATGTCTGATGTCAATAAAGATGCGTCGGGGGAAAAAGTAGTTTTGTTCCAGTGGTGCTATGTTGAAATCCTTGTTCTTTGCATGATGGTCTGGTGCTGCTCATTGCAAAAATAAATTGTAGCCTGTTGCAAATACGCGCCTGGTTCTTATAAACGCCCGGGGTCCAAGTCGATTTAGCATATTAAACGCCCGGGCTAATAAATGGTCATCTACGGTATATATATAATTGCTTATCAAATTTGCACAGAAAATGACCTTACATACCTGCTGTATCTATTTTGATACACACATTTTCAACACGGCTCTACCTACTGTAAGATAAGTTATGAAATATTAATATTAAATTTTATATTATTCAATTTTCCTATTTAAGTTTCAGTAACAATTTTAAAGTTTTTCTTGCCTTAACTTTTTCAAAATTGGCAAAAATATCCATGAGAAAACACATTGGGGTCACTGACTGACAGTGGCCATATTGGATGTCCCAGTGGCGTGCACAGATTTTTGAAGGGCAGGGGCGAAAAGGAAAAAAAAGGGCACATATAGCACATCCTCGCCACTGAAGAGGGCACTTAAAGTGAAATTCCGGCGTAAGTGTAAACCATGGTCAAACACACCGTAACACCGAGTTAGACCCCCCCTCGAGAGATCAATTTGCCCGACCGCTACATTCACGAGATCCACCAACTTCAGCAAATACCGCAATATCGCCACACACGGCGCTGTCCGGATCCACTGTCTGACCGCAACCAAAACGCCACCATTTGCCCAAAATAATGCTCAGAACTGCACCAAATGTCATCAATAGTACACACAGAGTCCCAGCACGTAGTACGAGTTGTCAAACATCTGCTAGCTTTGCCTGTTTTCTTTAGCAAGGAGATGCAACTCAACTCACCTACTTCTCCTCCGGGAGCCGCTCGTTGGTGAGGAAGCCCTGACGAGTCGATCACCGAGTGCACCGGAGTTCCGCAGCTCAATCAACAATTACCTCATGGAAATACAATCAGAGTTTTTTTTTTATATATCTTGCATATCACTTTATAACTATTATTATCGAGTGCTGGCCACGATATAGGCGCAAATGAGCATTTTTAAGAGCTGCGGAACTCCGGTGCACTCGGTGATCGACTCGTCAGGGCTTCCTCACGAACGAGCGGCTCCCGGAGGAGAAGTAGGTGAGTTGAGTTGCATCTCCTTGCTAAAGAAAACAGGCAAAGCTAGCAGATGTTTGACAACTCGTACTACGTGCTGGGACCCTGTGTGTACTATTGATGACATTTGGTGCAGTTCTGAGCATTATTTTGGGCAAATGGTGGCGTTTTGGTTGCGGTCAGACAGTGGATCCGGACAGCGCCGTGTGTGGTGATATTGCGGTATTTGCTGAAGTTGGTGGATCTCGTGAATGTAGCGGTCGGGCAAATTGATCTCTCGAGGGGGGGTCTAACTCGGTGTTACGGTGTGTTTGACCATGGTTTACACTTACGCCGGAATTTCACTTTAAGCACGTGTTTTGCCTCCATGTTTTCACAAATGGCGACATAGGGCTAGAGATGCAGAAAATATTGTTGTATGGGGGCAGCTTGACATTGTAGGAGCATCTTTTTGGATTTGTGGGAATACCTTGGTGTTTTGAGGACTTGACATTGTGAAGATGGCATTGTGTCCTCACCTTCAAATGTTTTTTTAGTGTTGTTTCTAGTTGTGCCAATCTGAGATGCTGATTCTTCAGATGTCCACAAGTTGGGACATCATTAGAAATCTTGGTTTAAACTCCAAATAAAAGGACAAATTCTTTCCTCTAATGTAGAATCTCTTCAGTATTTCAGATGTTTCACCACAGGATGCTTTTCTCTAAACTGTGCAGTGATTCATGCTTCCTCAGACAATAGACACAAAACCAATCAAACGCTGGAAGAGCTTATGGGCATTTTCACTTAAATGTTTTTGGCTTGGTCTTGAGTCAAGTTCATAGCATGAGAAGAATGAGCGTTATTTTCTAAAAACACCCTTTGGTTATTCCATTTGTCAGGCTTTCAGCTGCGCGCCGGAAATGTTGTTGAGCTCTGTTTGATCCGGCAGCCAGCTGGTAGACACTGACAAAGGACTGTTGGAGCTGATTACCTTCAAACTGGCATGTCAAGCCAGACCCTCCAAATCAGAGAAAATATATTTCATAGCAGGGTCTGTCAGAATTAGCCGAAGATGTGTTACCAAACCGGGAAAAAAAAAACACCTTCAGTTCAGTTGTGTATCTTTAAAGTTGACAGATTAGCTGCTTTTTTCTTCAATCAAAGGCGTATGGCTCCTCGAGGTTCTTGGAGTTTTTTATCTCTGATAAAAGGTATAATATGCTTGTGGCTGACTGTGTGTCAGAGATAGAAAATAAAAAAGAAAACAGTTTAATAGGCCATTTTTCTTTGCTTTCTTGATGTGTCCTTGTAAAGGGACCATTAAATTGTCTTCAGAGACAAATTACAATACTGATAAACCGAGCATGTTTGTTGATCCGACTGATGTCACTGAGCCATAAAGGGAGCTAGAAGGCATAAGGTTTCTCTGTAATAGCCACACAAGCATCAGATAACATCACACACCACCATTAAGGTGAGATGGATCTATAATAGACTGCATTCTGTTCCACATTAGCACATTGTCTTGCCTCGGTGTCCCCCCTTCAAGTGATTGTATTTGTGATGTAAAAAAAAAAAAAGAAAAAAGAAGGCGGCAACAAGGGAAAAAGTCTGAGGAATTGACCAGAGGTGAACTTTCTCACAACGCTGAGAGGTAGAAAGTTAGAATTTCTTTTAATCTTTTTTGTACCCTAACCCCCACTAATCTCCCAGTCAACAGAATAACAAAAGAAAGCGTTTTGGCGGCATCAAGGAGTAACAGCGAGGGATCATGGGGGTTGTTGTGTTTGTCATCGTTGGCTGGAAGCCTCTTCTGGCCTGGAACGTTTCCAGATTTTTCTTCAAACCGAGAGAAATCCATGATCCAGTTTACCAGCACGTTTTCTGGAATGTGCTTAGCTTGACAGGATTGAAAGGCTAAATTTCCCACTCGGGATTGTGTAGACATCAAGCGACTAATGGATTGACTATTGGTTAAAGGGAGGGTTCAACATTTCCGCAAATTGGCCCTTAGGGTCCCTTAGGAGTAGGTTCATTACCTTTAATTGTCGGTGCAAGCTGTTTTTAGAACGGCGGAGCAGAGCCGCGAGCTGCTAGGAGCTACACTACAGAGGCTAATGGGATTTCTTGGTTTCCCTCGGGACAGGAAGTTGTACACAGACATGAAATAAAATATCTGGTTAATTTTCAAAATAAAATACACTGTGTCCACGGCAGATCATATTTCCCTTCCCACACTATACTTTGAAAACATTGTAATGGGCTGAGGCCTGAGGTCAACAGCTCAGAGGTTTTCCGACATCATTTCACCCCATTGACACCATGCCGATTGTGGAGGTCCAAAATCACAAAATAGGCGGATCAGCACAAATTTTTTTTCCTACTCTGGATGAAATGAACTGTTTTTGGTTCTGTGGTTCTACATCCCACTATATTGCACAATTATGTGTGAATTTGCATCCAGTGGAATGCCGGGGCCACTTCCAAAATCTCAAAGAAGTTCAAATACCCGATCTAAACACCACCAACCAAAATTACCTTTACAAACCATCAAGTTTAACTTAAACTTAACAGTTAGTCCTTAATACCTTAAACCAGTGGTTCTCAACCTTTTGTATGTCAAGGACCCCTAAATTGACACAAATTAGACCACGGACCCCCATTGGACCAAATTTAGTGGTCCAATTTCTCCAAAAACATTTAAACATTTATAGGAAGAAGTGGTAAAAATTCTCAAAAAAGTAAACATTTTCTCCCCCCAAAAAAGGGGTACAATTCTCGTAAAAAATGTTCAAAAAAAAAAAAAAAAGTAAAAATCAAGAAAAAGTGGTTAAATTAAAAAAAAAAAATATCGGGGACCCTCTTCAAATCTCTCAAGGACCCCTAGGGGTCCCCGGACCCCATGTTGAGAACCACTACCTTAAACTGTTAGGTACTAAGGACTAAAAAAGATAAAGACAGTAAGTAAAACAACAGAAACAAAAGTCTTTCTAAGGTCATCTAAGGATTTCTAAAAAGTCATATATTTATCTCAGTTTCATTGGCCAAAGCTGTAGTGTAAAAATAACCTGTGAGAGGGAGAGTTAAAAGGATCGAGTCAAGAGATAGTGAAGTCACCTGAGGCTGACTTTTTGTTCTCAGCTCAAAAGAAGCCAATCTATACCCAGGGTATTAAAAGCCACTTATCAGGAAAACAAACAGTAGCCGGCCTCCTTTCAAAAAAGGCACACACACACAAAGAAAAAGCCATACTTGAGATGACACCAACACTTTCAACACTGATGAGCAACTGGAATCAAGCACACTCAAGTACCTGGCTTGGCCACCTGCGGAAATAGCATCTCTTGGCCTAGCATGAACAGAAGTCCTTCACTGGCTTTGATGGGGCCAGCCTGGTTCTACCATCAAATGACTATCTCCTCTACTGAGCTATAGCTACACACTAAAAACAGTTGGGTTAAGAAAATAACCCAATTATAACCCAACTGCTGGTTCAAATAAGGATAACCCCCTTTTTTGGGTTATTTTAACCCAACAGGTTGGGTTATTCTTTTTGACCCAACTTTTGGGTTGAATATTCAACCCAAGAGTTGGGTTATGCTAACTACAACATTGAGTAATTTTTACAGCCTTAACCCAATGAATGGGTTACTCACTGAAAAATAACCCAATTACTTTAACAACCCAGGAATTGGGTTAGATTCATAGCCTATAACCCTGAAAATGGGTTACACTCTGGAAAAATAACCCAAAAATGTAACCCAAAAATTGGGTTACAGAGATAACCCAACATTTTTTAGTGTGTACCTCCTTTTAATCTTTCTACATGAAGGACACCCTGCTTCCTTCACCGATTACCACTCAGCTGGGCGATGAAGGTAGACACGGTTGGCCACTGTTATTATGTCCCATGATATGAAACCTCTATATTTCTTGAATAAGAGCCGTGTTATTGTGTATCATTACCGCAAAATACACCGCCAATGATCGCTGTAGCTGCATGGGAATAGAAAGTTGCTGAAGTAGCACATGATCATAGGCTGTCTCTGTAATAGACATAAATATATAGAGGCTATAACAGTATCTAACACGAGGATTCATGCTGTCAGCACTGGGGCTCATTTGAAATGCAGCAACCGGCATTTCATGTTGGAAACTGCTGGTGGTGACAGAGCCCCGGGCAGCCAGGCATGAGAAGGCATCAGATTGCTGGATTACTCGTGACATTTTGGGGGGGGTATTGTTTTCACAGCTCATAAGGTACCTAAATCAAGTTTCGACATTTCACACCTGTAGCCGCGCGGCCCCGAGTCGCCACGCTTGCAAGTTGCAGGCGGAGTGGCGCCGAAGCGAATCAAAGACAGAGTGCGAGGGATTAAGAAACAAATATAAAGTCCTCCAGTGAACTTTTCTCAAAATGCAGGATCAGGGAGGATTGATAATGTGTTTAGAGGCTGTTTTATTTTCTCTGCTGCTGATTCAGAGGTCAGAGTTAAGTTACTGTACAAGGAAAAAAGTGCCTGCTTCGTTATTCAAACTACAAACTGTGAAATTGATCTGGACAGTAGAAAAACACAGCAGGTCAGTTGGAATCTGTAAAAAAAAAACGGTTTAATTTCTTGATAACCAAGCCAGTGTGGTTTCCTAGAGTCAGTATTGATATTTTTACATCAATATCTAATATTTATTGCAGTTACAAGATGAATCTGTCGACTGAAATGCCAACATCTTGGGACTGTCAGTTTGTCCTGCTTAATTTTGAAATCGTGTCTTGCATTATTTATCCTTAATACCTTGTCCATTTTTTAAACCAAAATGGTTTAAAGGGTTACTTCCTATTGGAAAACATATTATATCACCACATATTTTCTCTTAGGTTTGTCACCTAGATATTGTAACTTTCAATTATACCAATTTCAAAGTTTCACATGTACACATGGCAACAACTTGGCAATATGGCCAATTGGAAACTGCAATACAATGCAAAAACTCAAAATGTTTCCAAGAATATTTGTCTTATTTCTTGTCAAAATGTCTAATTTCTAGTCAAAACAAATCTCTTTCCACTTAAAATAAGACTCATCACCTAAAAATGAACTTGTTTTTAGATCATTTTCATTTGTTTCTAACAAATTTTCACTTGAAATAAGTCGAAAAATCTGCCAGTGAAAGCAGGTTTTTTGTGCTTTTAATAAGGAAGAAAAACTTGCTCCACTATCAGATTTTTCTACTTATTTCAAGTGAATATATGCTTGAAAGAAGTAAAAAGTGTCTAAAAACAAGCTACTTTTTATATGATGAGTCTTATTTGATATATAATGAAATTTGTTTTGACAAATATTCTTGGTAAGATATTTGAGTTTTTGCAGTGTATAATATGTCAATATGCAATAATATTACTGTTAAAGTGAAAAACACAATCAATTGCAACAGGGTCAGCATCAATGCATTCACTTTGCAAGATCGCCATATTGTACAAAGGTAGCTTTTCATGTATTGTCTTATTATAAGACCGAGGTTCTGTATTAATACTGTGCAAGAAGCTGTCAGGACCTTCTGAACTTTGACATCTCAGCTGTGGATCTTAGACCCATTACATTATCCAGCCTTGCAGGATTTGTTTTTTTATAAGTGTTAGCCTTAAATCTGCAATATTTCTATTAGATCACTCAGAAAATCCAAAGAAAGTCTCTGATCCTGTCTTCAAAGTCCACTCTCATGGATCGATGCTTCAAAATTAACGCAGTAAAATATGAAATATGGCAACTTTAAGGATCATAGTCGGTTTAAATGGTAGAAAATCACTTGAAATTTGACTATTACCATGGAGAGCACAGCATGCATGAATAAGTCTGTGTACATTTGCGATGTATATGTGATTATTTGGGTGAATAGATGATGATATGTCATGCAGAGTCGGCACAATACAACTTGATTTTCATACATAATGCCCCTTCTGCGATGACTGCATAGGGAAAAAGGCAAACAGATTGAAAAGGCAGGAAACAAAATATGCTCATGACTGTGCTCGTGTCATCCAAGTCAGATGTTTTCCTGCCAAATATTAAAGACAAGGACAGTAGAAGACGCGCCATAAACATGGGGCTGTGAGACTCAAGATTGTAACAGTGCCAAAGGGACTTCACAAGCAGCACATAATGCAATTGCCAAATGATAACAACTGGCGAGGTGCTCCTGACATGAATGCAGAGGCTCTGGCATCATCTAAATTCACTTATTAAAGGAAGGTCCAGAGCCCCAGCAGTCATTATCAGTCCGTCTCAATCTCGCGCTACAAACAGGTCTCGTCCTTGGTGAGTGTCAGCAGAAAGAGTCGGCTGTTTGCTTCCTGATGCCATATGAAAAACAGCTCAGACTTCATATAGCTTTAGTTTAACCAGTACTAAACAACTGCATCCTCTGGGACCAGTACTTGCACATCAATTCTTGTAGTATTTTAATCTGTTCTATTCTTTTTTCTGTGTGTGTGTTAACAACAGGGAGTTACCACCAGCTGATATCTTACTGATTAATCAATAGAGAATGTACAAACCTCTCCAGGCCAAGACACACACTCTCTTTTGTTTTCTCTGCAAATTACTACTCACTCTGATGCTTATCCAGATAGGTGGGAGTGTTTTGAATCAATCTGTATCATGTGGTTGTCTTGTATAATTGAATCTATTAAGATACTGTATTATAATAAATAAAGACAATTGGGAGAAAATGTTAGAACACTTCTCACTGATATGTATTGATGGAATATTACGTACAGGGTTGCAAAGGGGCAGAAAATTTCCAGTCAATTTCCAGAAACTTTCCATGGGAAGTTAAGATGGGGAATTTTGGAAATATTCCACATTGGAAACTTTCCATGGGAATTATGGGAATTTATGGAAATTATTGGGAATTTATGGGAATTAACTGGAAATTAACTGGAAATTGGGGGTGATTTAAACAAATTGTATCATATCCAAACATAAATGTAAATATTTTGTTTTGTCATTAGCAGACATCCATGCAAAATAATACAATTAAAAAACATGACATTTCAACAGATTTATTTGTGAGTAGAACTTTATCAAGTTTTAATTCTTGTATGAACAATTAATTATTTTACTGAACAACAAAAACATGAATGGTGAGTAAAATATTACTTACTATATTGGATTAAATCTGGTTGTTTTAGCCAATATTATGCTACAATATATTTCCCCCAACTATATTTAAGTTCCCTGTTATGGGCCAACCTTCAATTTTGTAAAAATATGATTTAAAAAAATCATATATTCCGGTTAATTCCCATACTGTATATTCCCGTTAATTCCCATGGAAAGTTTCCAACTTTGAAAATCTCAGTTTTTGAGATTAGCACGTTTCAATTCCTAACCTTTCTTCATGATACTTTGTGATTGTACTTTAAAGGAGACATTTATGCCCCTTTTCCATTAATTAAAATATTTCCCAGGTGTCTTAAAAACATGTCTGTTAGACAACTGAGGGACAGCTCGTAAAACCACATGGATTTCAGCCTATTTTGGAGGCCGAAAGGCAAAACAAACACCCAAATATATGTTAAAGAGCCTTCATATACGTCCCCTTTAATGTATTTTTGATTAATTGATGTTTAGTTTATCAAATAAGTGATGAGTCTTTAGACATCTTATAGTGTCTGTGCGGTGTGTACTTTTATTTTTTCTACTGTATGACTGACCAAGGCACTGAAGGCAATTAGTTCCAGATTTATTTGAAATAACCCAATAACAATGTTGAAGGCAGATTTATTCATTACATGCTGTGCCTTTGTCTACATGTCATGATTAAGGCTGTGGTGAAAATTGCCTGGAAAACACACAATTAAAATGTATTTTTAATAACATGGGAAACAAACCTTATCTCTTCCCTTGAGGGCAAAATGAAAAAAAGAAAAGAAAAGAAAAAACAATGTAGTGAAATGTGATTGGCTCTCCGCCCACCAAGGATCAGATTTCAATAAGCATAAAACCATTTGGCAGGAAGCCATGAACTGTTAATGCACACACTGTGTGTGCAGGAATGCTATGGCAACAGAGAACATGTGGTTACACTTAACGTCTTTACATTTGTTAGCTAAATGTATCTCAATATAAACACACATACGTACTTACACAGGCTAGATATATAAGTAAATATATGAAATTGTTACATTTTTTATATACTTCATACAATTTATACAGATATTCAAGGTTAGACAACATTAAATACTTAAATTAGCTCTAATTTCTACCGGGCTTTACATTTATATTTTCATTTACTGTATTTAATACATCAAACTTTGTTGTATATACAAATATATATTACATTTCTGTATGAGTATATATTTTATAAACAACTGCAGTTTTCTCTATATTTCTTAAGGGCAGTCTGGTTTTGTTCTGTTTTTCTTGTTGTCATCAAATCCCCTGTGCCGAGCAAAACCAACAATAAATGTGTCATAAGTACTGTGTGGATGTCAAAGTCTGACATATCTTACTCCTCTGGGCCACACAGCTCCATTGTTGTCCAAAAACTATTAAAAACACATCACATAGCCACACAGTTGTACTGGGAGACATGTTCCTTCATTACCATAAGCGCACACACGCGTTTATTTTGATTCAGTCCCATATGCACCATCCTGCCCCAAATACTCACTGCAGCAAGTTCAGATTCAGTCCTGAACTGATAGGAAGATGAAATGTCCTTCCTTGTGGACTTCAGTACAATGTAGGACAGACATGACCCTGTGTAGTGCAGTAGATTGTGAACACAAAGGGTTAAAGGTCCCATGGTTGAGTTGGCCCGGGTGTCTGGGTGTTTGAAAACCTTGTATCTCGTATGCTTTAACTTTATTTAGTAATCACTGCTCGTATGCTGTTGCCACTACATCCTTGGTAGAAAACTTTCAAACTTTTTAAATATATTTTGAAGTCTAGTTAAATTTCTTTTAACTATACTTATAATGAGATTCAAATCAAAAGTTTAAAACTTGTAGTTCATCAAGGTTGAATGTCTGTAAAACTTAGGCAAAGACCTCTAAAGGTTTAAGAGTAGACTTTTACGCGCAGTAGAATGAAATGATGTTTTAATAAACGATCTCAAGGTAGTTTTACATCTCCTAACATGCTTAGCCAATCAGAAGAGAGGAATGTTCTGAATCTCTGACACTTTTCTGAGTGATTGAATAAAAATAGAGTCCTGCAAAGTTTGATGGTGGGTCCAATAGGGCATGAGTAAAAGGATGACTGCTTTCTTGTGACATCATAAAGTTCAGGAAGTCCCAACAGCTCTTTTTAAGACTCAATTTCAGGATGTGTGTATTTCTTTCCAGACTGATGCTTTGATACTTCCACTGTATTAATCAAGAAACTATACCTTCTGTAAATCTCACAGTGTTTTTCAACCTTGGGGTCGGGCCCCCTCGTGGGGTCACCTGGAATTCAAATGGGGTCGTCTGAAATGTCTAGTAATTGATGATAATAAAAAAAATACTGATAAAATTATATATTTTTAACTATATTATTATTATTTTTAAAATTATGATTAAAAACGCCACGCACAATCTTAAACAACTGTATTCTATACTTGAACGTTCTTGAATATAAATTGAGTTCAAATGAAATGCAACATATAAAAATATCTGAGTTAGCGCATCTTGATTGACGGGGGTCGCCAGAAATTTGTGGGGTCACGAGCCAAAAAAGGTTGGGAACCACTGCCTTAATGATTGACTGTAAGGCAAAAAAGGCTCAGTTTCCTCTTAGCTCTGGTTTATGATTCAACAATAAGCTCTGCGGGTTTTTATTTACATGTCACATCCACTGTGAAGCTTCCCGTGGTGGAGGCCCCTGTCTGCTCACCATGACTGATAACAGCAGCTCGTCGCGCATCCAGACACAACCTGGCGCGCCTCGTTTCGCCGAAAACAACGGCTCGAGTCTGCGACAGGAGCCCAGAGGCCTGCGCTATTGTCATAAAGATGCAGCAAAAGCAAAAAAAAAAAGAATGAAAAGCCCCTTCCTCCTTCCTTCCGTTTTGTTTCTTCTCTCTCGCAGAGGCCAAAGTCGCACACACATGACTGACTGACTCGCCGAACAGCTCAGACACCGAAACACAATGCGCTTTGCATTTGTATTGCGCTGTAACACACCGCTCGAGAGGTGCGTTTTTTTTTTTTTTTCCCTCTTCTTCCCCAAAATAGAACAGATGAGGACCGGTAGTGTTTGCCGTCCTGGAAATGCATTCCCCTCGGAAATCCCCAACATGAGACAAACAAACATGCTCCCCATGATACATTAGCTATTCATTCACATTTGCATGGTTATGCTGGTTGCTGCCAAGACTCACTCTCTGTGCAATGCTAATCAATTCCTGCAGCGGCTGGATAAGACCACTGCACCCTCCCTTTGAGCGAGAGCCAACACTAATATGAATGACTCATTTGCAATGTAAAACAAGATCAATTAGTAATCCGGCATAGAGGGTGCATGCAAACCACCCCTTAACCTAAAATATAAAAACCTGTTTCTTGAAATGATGGCATGTTGTGGTGTTTTATGTCTAACAGGATTACACAGTTCCGCATGGGCCACAGTGGATTGTGAGGTTATAAAGGAATCTGTTTCTGTGTGAGGAGGGGGGAAAATAAAAAGAAACCTATTGCACAATTGAGTCAAACAATCTTTGCGGACCTTTCATTCCACTGCTTTATTGAGGTCACCCGCAATTGTGTTCAATTCAAATGATTCTGAATGCAACGGGGCCTTCTACGGCACTACCCATTCCGCCGGCACTACCCATTCCGCCGCCCCTCCCTCCCCGGGTTGAAATGAGCCATAATATTGGAGACCTTGTCTGTCATTCGTTATCTCTTTCCCTCTCCCTCTCTCCTCCTCCGAGCTCCGCTATGAAGCGAGAAGCAGAAAAAAGATTACTGCATAATTCAAGATGCAGGGGTTGAGGACCTCATTTGGGGGATATTGCGTCTCTTATCCCATATTGCAGCTAAGCAAGGAGCTTTGTCCTTTACCCCCAGCTGTGGCGCTTACCAAAGAGGAAAACACACTTGGTACTCGTGAGTGTCAGAAATGTTTAATTATCTTGTTAAGGCACAAAAAGGATTTCAGTGTCCCAGGCCCAAAGTATCATTGGAGGGAATGGGAGTCATATCTGTAAGCTCTGCAGATGCTGGTCTAAGACTTTAATAGGAGTGCTGCAGAGCGGACGGTGGCACAGGGGTGAAATCTTCCACCGGTCTTTCAGAGTTCTTATTCAATTCTTCCTATCCCTATTTGATCCGTTGACTTTTGTAGATTCCTATATTGTCCATCCGTCCATCCATCCATCGTCCCTGAGCCTTTTCCTTCTGACCTTGTTTCAGCCCTAAGTAATTACTTCCTGCTGTTACGCTGTGCTGGGTTGGAGTTTTCAGCTTCCATTGGATCAAACATACTGTATGTACTGATTGTAAAATTGAGACAGGGCCACCACAGGATGAAAGTCAATGGGTTCTTTATTTTTACTGTTAGAAAGACTTTGGCTTTGACTAGAACGGTATTTAAACCATATCGTACCATGTCCACAGATAGACGTTGGACAGTACTACATGTACCACTTATTTAATTTCACAACAACAAAACAGACGTGCTAATAAATAATGAATTACAAGAGCTTTCACTTGCCATTTTGAATGATGTTTTTATGACATTGTGGTCAAGTTGGGGTTGGTGAGGTTCGTTCCACTTTCCAAGTCGGATTTCCGACTTCAGGGTGTGTTCCAGATGAAATTTCCGAATGGAAACTCGGAAATTTCGACTTCCCAGTACAACTGGAACGCACCATTAAAAGATGCTATTGACTCAGACGACTGGATGTTCCATGGCAGGCTGTTCCAGCACCTAGGAGCAACAGTAAACCCCAGAACCCTTAAACCCTAGAACAGCAATATAGTCCCCAAAACGGCCTACATCCAACCATGTAACTGAATTTTTGGCCCACTTGCAATGCCCTCCCAACAAGTTGGGCAACACTACCCTATGATTAGCAGTCAATCACAGTCCACCCTCTTACACCCCAACCAAAGGGGGATGCCAAAGCTGGTCCTTGGCACATAGGTAGTACCGGAGCAAAGTTTCACATCAGATTATTCAAAGCCTCTGCCTCTGTTTAGGAATCCTGACTGAGCACATGTCTGCTGAACATAGAAGCTATAGGAAGAGCCCTCCTTGTTTGCTCATCAGCTAACCGAACACCGCTTCCTCTCTGAATCCTCCAGGAGATGCATTGTTGATAATCACAAGCGCTCAATAAAAACGAACACAAGCCTTATAAGGAGCTGCAGCAGTGTAAGTTTGTGTGGTTTGTTGTCATGCATTAGTTCCATTATGTGAATCTTGTAAGGACAGGGCACGGCCATTGTGTATGTTTCATACAGGTGACATGCGCTATGTTGTACAGGAAATACAACACTTGTTGGATTGTAGAGACATTTGTAACATTCATTCTTATTCTAAATGCTTTTCTCTGTGCATGTCCTGGGATGCATCTGTTTGCATAGACTATATCCAGGTGTGTGTGAGGAGCCTGATAAAGACTCGAGCTGGAGATGTAGAGCCGCGCATCCAAATGTGCTCCGGTGAGCATGTAATGGAGCAGTAACGCTCGGTGAACGCTCTCACCTCCGCTCAGCTGAACACAAAATGAAAATGCAGTAACATGCAGAGGAGGTCCATTCTAAAGGGGGGGGGGCGCCGCAATCTTTGCATCAGTGCTGCATCATATTATGGATTGTAAAGCACCGGAGGCAGTGTTTTTTTTCTTTCTTTTTGTTCCCAGCACAACACTGACTGTGGGTTTCTGTTTTTATCGAGCGATTTGCACTGAAATCACTTCATCATGTCTCATTTTATAGGTTTTGTGAAAAGAGCTCATTTGCATGCTTGTGTTCGCGCAGTTTGTTTTCCAGGAAATCATATGCTCACTTAAATCTAATAGAGTATCGTCTGGATGCAGTCGACATTGAGGTCATGTGAGTGACAGGTGGATTTCTGCCGGTGTGTCTGGGATCTTCATATTTGAAAAAAACATCATTTTTATTAATACATTTTTCCTGTTTTGCTGTTGATGTCTGCGATGTGGAGATTGAGATGGTGCTTGAAGATGAACATCGCTGTGGCAGTACAGCAATATGATACATGACATATCTGTCACTTAGAAGGAAATATATCAATATGACATCCATACAGTACATCCTCTGGATATATGATGATATCAGTTTGAAATATCCATAGTAAAATTGAACATCTGAATGATGAATTTCTATTTTGGAAAAATTGTTAAACCACATGTATTATATAGTTTCATTCCATATATTCAAAGGTTCATTCAATATATTCACAGTTTAACTCAATATATTCAGAGTTTCATTCAATATATTCAAATATTAATTTCCTGAATGGCATGCCATAATATATACAGTATATATATATATATACTATATATATGGCATGACATATATGATATATTAGGAACCAAAATTATTATTATTTCCAGTTTTCCAATTAGAGCAAAAATTGCTTGCATAACCTTTAATTATGGAATAAATCTTATAGTAAATTAGGGCGTATACATAACAACTTGCATGAAGCATATCAAGTGAGAACAGCTCTGATTGATGTGAGCTGAGAACCCAGAACAGGTTTGCATCTGAGACCACAAACAACTTCATAGACCTCTTTAATGCCACACGAAGCTCGTATGGTCAATTATTAATCCCAGATTGTTATTTGATCCCTTTCAGTGGGCGCATTACCTCCACCGGCTCGGACGAGGCCTCGGAGCGAGTAGCACATCATAGATGGAGAGGGACACGGGGAATCAAACCCATCAAAGGGCCCACTATACCCCCGCCCCTCCCCCCCGCTCCCCTTTGAGAACCAGCTTCTGAGCTCATCCCCATTGATGTAAAGTGAGCAGAGGAAACCCCCCGTCGAGAAGCCATCACATAGGTGTCATGGACGCTGACATGGTTGGATGTGTGGCACGCCGCCATGTCAGCGCAGCACAATGATGGGAGGTTCAAAAAGCTCGCCAGCATCCGGCCAACTCCACGGCACTGTACTTATCTGTTCCCATTTAAACACAGTCAAACGTGATAAGAGCTGTTTTTTTCTTGGGCCCTTTTGATATTTGCATTTCAAAGCCGGCGGAACATGTGTGGCAGTAAGTGGAGAATGTGCCACAATCACTGGTGTTAATATATGGAAATGTCGCCACTACTCAGAGGAGCATTTTGTTTGTTGCATAAACAGTGCCGATTTATCAATATTCAAAAAAAAAAGAGGAGAGGAGAGTCAGTTCTCTCTCTTGTCTCCATGTCCTGGTTTTGTTTTTTCAGCACTGTTGCAGATGAGAGCGAGAAAGTCACACCGCATAAATGGCTGCTTATCAGTAGGAAGTGCTTAGGCGTAGCTCGGAGCGATGTGGAGTCCTTGGCAACGGGCCGCCCTCTTCAGAACGGTCATCCTAGTGTGGCCGGCTTCACCACTTTCCACTGCCAGCCCCTCTTCTTCCAGCAGCAGCACATCAGAGATGAAAGGCTCCTGTGCTGTGTGCGAAGAACTGAGTCAGATAGATGAATAATTTCGCTGGAAAGACTACAAACCGTTGAGAAATGGGTCGCTTTGGTGCTTCACTGCAAGTACAGGGTGCATGTGAGGTTGCCTTGATTTAGGTTTTTAGGATTTTAGCAGAAGTCATCAACAATGAGTAATTAATTGTAAGGTGCAACACTGCAAAAGTTATTTTGGGTTATAGAGTAATAATCTAATTTAAGTAATGTCTCATTATCTGTCACAGAATTGTCATCAATTTAAGCTATTTTAATAAGAATTTCACTGTACTAGCTGTATATGTGACCAATAAAGTACCTTTACCTTTAAAAGTGGGGGGGGGGTTGTTTCTTTTTGCAATTAAAAATGTGTTTTGACATTGTTAATGGACTGTTAACACACATTTATATTAAGTTTTGAAATAAATGTTCTGTCTAAAGGAAGGATTAATAATTGAATTCTAAATTGAAACTGCAACCCTTTTTTTTTTAAAGGATTGAAAATTTCAAATTCATGTCACAATCTTTTTCATTCCTTAATATTTATAGTTTTATTTCATGTGCACTTCAATGTAAAATTGGTATAGGATTTAAGAAGGGGAAATTAGGGGAAAAATAGTTTCTTTTCGCAATTAAAAATGTTTTTTGACATTGTTAATAGACTGTTAATACATTTAAATTAAGTTTTGAAATAAATGTTCTGTCTAAAGGAAGGATTAATAATTGAATTTTAAATTGAAACTGCAACCCAATTTTTTTTTTTTTAAAGGATTGAAAATTTCAAATTCATGTCACACTCTTTTCATTCTTTAATATTTATTTTTTTTTTAAAAGGATTGAACATTTCAAATTCATGTCACACTCTTTTCATTCTTTAATATTTATAGTTTTAAAATTTTAAATCTAAAATCCTATACCAATTTAAATTGGTATAGGATTTAAGAAGTACAAATTTGGTTACTTTTACGAAATTGTTGAATAGTCACAAGTATTCCTTTGTGTATATGTTTTTGCAGTAATAGTTTCAATTATGTTTGAATTGTAGACATTGTTGCCATTAGAAAAACTTTTTTATTATTCCTTTGAAGTACAGTATATCAATATCTCGACATGCCTTCAGACACTCCCTGGTCCTCTGAGAATGCAATTCACATACAACATATTTCAAGCATGTGTAATTTGAGTGTAACAATTTATGTCCTCTATCCTCAGTAGTTGGTGTATAGAGCAACAGCAGAACTTTAGTAATTAGCACCAGACTAACCCACTGGGGAATTGATCAAATTAGCACTAAATACTTGCTACACAGGTAGTAGAGGCGTTGGGCCCTTGAGGGTCTGGAGCCTCTGGGCATTTGGCTGTACATAATAGATGTTAGTTTGTGATCTCCTTGGAAATAAAGACTAGACTTATATTGACTATATGATAAATATAGATCATATTCATAGTATAGACACTATCCAGCTGTTCCCAATCCTTTCCAACTCAAAACTTCATAATGTTGGTGTCCTGTATTCCCATATACGGAGGCCAAATAATGCCTTCCTAGAGCACTTTTTTTTATTACATTTAAAAAAAGGTCGGTATAAGTAAAATCCAGTAGACTGGATGTGCTGAATTTGAATTTTACTGAATCAACACCTTTGAAGGAGCATATCCTAGGACTAAAGTGAGTTTAATTGAACTCATTTGAGGAAAGGACCACACCAGTGTAGAGCGGTCTGTACTGTGGCAGGACTCGGTGTTTGTGCCTGTTTTAATTGTGCCATAGCCCATATATCTCCCATTACTCTGTGAGCTCTGCCACCCCTCTCAGCTCATCTATAATTCAGTATGAGTGCGCTCCTTGACACAGTGCAATTAATTAGTCTTTTTGTTCATTAAAGGCATGGCTTTTAGAAGACCATCATGTTTTATTTTTGTTTTAATTACTTTGTGCTTTGGCAGGCTTCTATTTCAAAGATTTATGGAAGGCAGGCCCCGACCGCTATCCAATTAGAAGGAGATCTCCTTGTTTATCCGTGCTGATGAGGAGAAGCAGGCATCAAGCGTGGCTTTTCAAAGTGTGGGAGAAATGTGACTCTGTGCAAATACGAGATTCATTTTACATGTGATGTAATGAGATTTGCATACCTTTGAAACGATCCTGCAGTTTCCTGCGGGTCAATTGATTTGCCATTCAGTTTTAAACCGCCAAGAGACTCATAATGTATGACTCTCCGTGCACAGGCTGTTCGATCCGTGTGCAGTGTGCACAGTTTAGACAAGTTTGACAAAAGGATAAAAGCGCACATTATGCTCACTCCGATGCATTAGCTGACAAATTGCCATTCATTGCAAGTTGATTTTCCTGCTTTGATGTAATGAATGGAGACTAATGGCTGCCTGGAAGGTCACAAGAGACAAACAGTGGAATACTGAGGAGATCCTCAGCTTGTGAGCAAGCCATGATTGGACAAGATGAAAACAAGTGGAACAAGCAGCGTTCTTCATCAAGAACACCATGGAGCACCATGCTGGAGGCCAACTCCAAGATCACTGAGTCACCATCAAGTGTGGCTTCTGGTTTATAACCTGTGTTTGGGAAGTAGCTGTTTATCTACGACTATTCAGCAAAGTTAAAGCCCCAGTATGTAACTTATTTGGCTTTTTATTAGCTGGCGGACCACTTGTTTATCCTGTTACATGCAGCGTCTGTTGTCTGTCTGACGACTGCCCGATTTCACGTGAATGCAACATCAAGAATACGTTCCGATATGCAACCGCATCGCTAGATGGGGGTAATTACTACATATTATACCTTTAAGGATATTATCGTTGTAACCATGACAACAAAGAGCCTCTAATTTTGAGGAAGTGTTGGTACACCAAGCCAGAGAGCACTATTTTATGGGACACTCCTGTGCAAAAGATGTTCAAGTTGGAGGAGTTGTTGGATAGGACATACCACCTTAAGTGGTTCAGAACAACAAGTTGAAGATCCAATGGGACTTCTAGCTCCAGATTGATTGACATCTGCTGATGAAACAACCAAATTAGGAGCAAAATAAGGCAGATAGGTGTGTTAATCCCCACTCAGGTCAGATCAAGAAGTACCAGGGACTGAAAGGAATGGAAGTTGAGAGTCAAGTCCAAAGTGGTCGCCATAGGGCATCCATTTACGTACCCATCCAGCCATTTCCCCTGTCTTTTCTGAGTGATGGAGCTTGGCAATAAACGGCTGTGGTCTATGGTCGCCATCTACTGGTTTGGGGGCCAAACTTCTGTGGGCTCTGTCCACCAAAGTTGTCTTCCCCAAACACATCAATGAGTAGTTTGGTAATGAATTCTGATGGTCGTGGGCCCTCCGCATTTTTCTGGTATCCCCATAATGCGAATGTTCTGCCGTCTGGTGTAGTTTTCCAAGTACGCTACCTTCTCCTTCAAAGCATCGTTTTCTTTAGCCAGTGAAGTTTGAGAAGTTTCCACGCTGCTCAGTCTCTTGTCAAACTCGTTCATACCTTCCTCTACATCAGTAATTCTTTGGCCATAAACACTCAGAATCGAATGTAGAGAGGCAAATGACGCCCCGGTTCTCCTCCCGAAATGAGTTGATAGAGGCTTGCACAGCAGTAACTGCATTAGTCAGCGCTTTCATTTTGTTAGAATTTGCATTGAGTTGTTTCTCCCACTCTGTTGTTGTTTGGCCGGTTTGGGAGGCATTTGTCCCCTCGTGAGGCAATAAAGTCACTTAATCTGTGTTTTCAACAAAGTTTGAACGGTTACGAGGTCCAAAATGTATAAATTTAGCACATTTCTGCGGAAGCTGTGGAAGACACGTCTACTCACTTCGCATGCTGAAGCGCGCCCCCCTCCCTTGTCTTTTCTGGGGTTGGAATCAGGGTGGCTCCTCCCAAGGCATTCCAAGGCCAAATTCAATATTTGTTCCCTCCAGCCAGTCCAGGGTCTTCTACTAGTTGGATGTTGCCGCCCAATCCGATGCTTAAAGCACCAGAACTGTTTTCCTTTGAGTCAGGTGGATCTTCCTTTTTGTGATTATGCAGTAATACTCACTCAACTCAGCACACAATGGCAAATTATGGGTTTTGAAGTCATCTACTATAGAATAAAGATGCCAGAAAAAGTGGTGCCTTTGTTTTTGGATGGAAGCTGTACCCTACCAGATATTACAGCATTCCATTTAAAGCCAATCCCATCATTTAAACATAAATTTGCATGCCCTTTGCTGCTGTGTATTTTTTATCTCTCCCAAGGCAACATTTGGTGTCCAACGCAGCGTAAACCTGGATCTCTGCTGCCTCACCACCCCTCGCCCTCATTAATTGCACCTAAAGTGACAATAAACTCGCGTGCTGAAAACTGCTCAGGTGTCTGTGTCGGCGGGAGGGTTCCTCCCTTCACAGGGGCTGCTTTTAATTATTCGTGCAGTCATTAAGTGTTGATGAACTTCCAGAGCGATCCCGACTAAACATCTGTGGTTCCGCCACGTGTGGACCCGGCAGCCATGTTTGACACATCCCTGTGGAGCAATAGAGGGTTTGGAGGAAGTCAACACACAGCTGAACTCTCCTGCAGTATTACAGCTTACAAGACCTGAATTAGCCAAAACATTGTTTCTATTGTTGAACTATGGTCTTCTTATGTATGGGGAACACTATCAGAATTTATTGACCCTTGCAGGTACCTTAATTCATGCTAAATGTGGTTATAAATATCTAACGAATGCCAAGGGGTTAAAAAGAGTTTAACAACAATATGGAGGCCAAATGATGCCTTTATAGAGCATTATATAAGTTCAAACTAAATGAAAGGATTTTAAGAAATCTATTAATACAATTAACCCTGTGGCAACCAAAAACGTAATAACGGCCAATAACGTAGTAACAGCCAATAATGTAATAATTTTGGCCATTTTAAATGTAATAAAGCCAATAATGTAATAACGTGCCAATAATGTAATAAAACTTTTGAGCCAATAACGTAATAACTTTTTGCCAATAATGTAATAAGTTATTACATTATTGGCTGGTAATAACTGGTGTCGATAATGTAATAATACATAAATATGATTGCAGTTCTTGGAAATAAAAGGTTTTTTTGCAGTTTTTGTGCAGTTTGCTAATCAAAAATAGGTAAGTGGATGACATAGTCGTCATATTTATTTATCCAAGATATGTACTATCTTTCACCTCTCTCTCTCTCTCACTTCTACCATGCTTAATGATATGTTTGCAAACGGAAGAAGTAAGCATTGTAGGCTATCAACAACCTCCAAAACATAACCAAACTTGTGTATTGAATGGTGTCTGCCAGCCAGTTTATGTTTCAGTCATGTAGAACTTCCTGTCTCAGACAAACCATGTGAAATGTGATAATCCCAGCATGGCTCGAAGGAGCAATGGCATTGATTTGGTTTTACCATTCTCTTTCTATTTGAATTTTTTTTTTTCAACACGTTGAGCTTAAAGGTCCCGTGTTGGATAAAGCGACATTTTGATGTTTTTTTTGTTTTTTGCAGTGATAATAAAGCAACATAGGTTCTATATTTATACTGTGAAAGTATAAAGGTAGTTTTTTCATTCACAAATGTAAATTTAAAAAAAACTACCTTTATACTGTATGGAGCAATACAAACATCTACCTTTAGACTTTCACAGTATTAATATAGAACCTAAAGGTGCTTTATCATCACTGTATAAAAAACAAAAAACATTGAAATGTCACTTTATCCAAATGGGACCTTTAAGCTCAACGTTTTGATGTAGTTTTTAATTTTCAAACATGAAAATCAAAGTTAGACGTATGAAACCTGCAGAGATTTCATTTTAGATCTCTGACAGCTGGTTTCAGTAGTGATCTGTGTGTTGATTGGTGCTGTGAAAGAAAACATTTCTTTGAGAAAGAGGATTTCTGAATGTGTACAATTGTGCTGCCACTTCATTTGGAACTTCATTTGGGTGTTCTGGAGATAACGCTAACCATCAAGTTGGACAAATGATGGCTAAATATGTTAATTTAAAAAAAAAATCTACTTCATTCATTCAATCAACGCCATTGCTCCTCCGAGCCATGCTGGGATTATCACATTTAACATGACCTATTCCCAATGGTTTGTCTGAGGCAGGAAGTTATACATGACTGAAACATAAACTGGCTGGCAGACACCATTCAATACACAAGTTTGGTTATGTTTTGGAGGTTGTTGATAGCCTACAATGCTTACTTCTTCCGTTTGCAAACATATCATTAAGCATGGTAGAAGTGAGAGAGAGAGAGGTGAAAGATAGTACATCTTGGATGAATAATGTCATCCACTATACCTATTTTTGATTAGCAAACTGCACAAAACTACCTTTTATTTCCAAGAACTGCAGTCATATCTATGTATTATTACATTATCGGCACCAGTTATTACATTGTCAAAGGTTTTTTTAATACTAGGCCAATAACGTAATAACCAGCCAATAATGTAATAACTTATTACATTATTGGCAAAATGTTATTACGTTATTGGCTCAAAAGTTTTATTACATTATTGGCACATTATTACACTATTGGCTTTATTACATTTGAAATGGCCAAAATTATTACGTTATTGGCAGTTATTACGTTTTTGGTTGTAACAAACTCTCCTGTCGTCCTTCTGGGTCAAATTGACTCAATCTGTTCCCTTCCTCCATCCTTCCTTCTTTCCTTCCTTTCTCCCTCCCTTCTTTCCACAATCATTTTTCCATTCCTTCCTTCCTTCCTTCTTTCCCTTCGCCCATCCTTCTGCTTCCTTCCTTGACCTAATCTGTTTCTTCCCTCCATTTTTCTTCCCTCCTTTTTTCCCTTTGTCCTTCCTTCCTTCCCTTCGTCCTTACTTCTTCCTTCCTCTTTTGATCAAATTGGCCCAATCTGTTGCCTCCCTCCATCCTTTTTCCCTTCCTTCCTTCCTTCATGCTTCCCACCTGCCTTCCTTTCTTCTTTCCCTTTGTCCTTCCTTCCTCCCTTCCTTCCTTCTTTCCCTTCATCCTTCCTGCCTGCCTTCAACAGGAGGGTTAATACAATGCAATCATCGTGATCTGAGTTAATCGGCCCACAAGTAAACGTACAGCTCCCAAAACTGACCAATCACAGCCTGGAGCACCAAGTTCTGTTGAAGCCTAAATACTGTTATCATCAAATTGACATCATTACATTTTGTGTCAGTTTCTTCTTTTTTTTTTTAATGTTTACTATCCCTATTATTGGTATATACAATGTGCCCCCTATTATGATTGCGTTTTCATTTGTCTACAATTTTGTCTCACTGTACTTTTTGCTAATTTTGTGCCCAGATTTTAAATTAAATTCAATCTTAAAAACTTCAACTAAACTAAAAAATGAACTGGAGTTGATTTAATTTAGTAAAAAATAAGACGTTCTATTTAAAGTAAATTAGATGTAACTTTTCTTTTGTTTGTGATGTTGCGTCTCACATTGTTTTGTGTACTGAAAAAAATAAATTAAAAAACTTAAGATCTGTAGTTACAAAGAGAACTGAAGGCAGGTTCAAGTGAGTGCAGGGCTGATGATAAGTGGGAACAGGTGGGGATGGACGTGGCAGTGAAGTGAATGAGAAGAGGAGGTAAAGTCTTAGAAAGAGAAACCTACCGGATCTTTACTCAGACAGTCCATTCATAAAGACCAAATGAAACTCTCTGGATTTATGCCACATTTTACAGCACGTATAAATCTTGTGTTTCAGGTCAGCTCAGCTACAGAGTCGTCCTCCTCCTGCCCCGGCTTCCCAAGGTCAGTTCCAAGCTTACTTTACTTCTTTTTTTTTTTTCTTTTCCAATTTACGACATGATTAAACCCCTATATTTATTTCACTGTCTAGTAATGTTCCATGCGGTAGGTTACCATGACCCTTCGTTGTGTTTCGTTGATATCTAGTTTCCTGTTTAGTTGTGGAGAAAGTGTCATATTAAACATTTTTCCTTTTACTGGAAAAATATAAGACTCTCAGAAGTGCTTGGAAGGTTGTTGGGCTTAAGACCAGCATTAATTGACTAACATGTCAAACTTTGTATGCAAGTGTGTATGGTGAACAGATGGGAAGTCAATCTGCTAGTGTTTGTAACAACTTTGATATCCGGATCATTTACTGTATCCATGTTGTAATTCACTGAGCAGAGTAACCACAAACCCATTTAGATATTGGAGGAATTAGTGTGATTACGTTCATTTTCTTCTTTTTCATTTAGAGTTTTTCACTTCTTTTTAACAGTCAAAACATGTCAAGGTTAAAAGAAATCATTTTGTCGGTTAAAAAGAAGTAAAACTTTTCTAAAAAACTTCCTAAGAACATAATTAATTTATTTTTGCTCTGAAGAAGACCTTGTGTCGAAACGTCAGCAGCCGCACCTCAATAAATGTTTATTATTTGACCGTGTGCTCCAGCGTCCTCCCTTTGTCTCCACTGCTCGTCTCCAGCCCTGAGACGCACCGGTCCAGAGTTCGTCAAGCTGAAGCGCGGAGGATCTCCCTTTTTTGCTCATAATTAATTTATCTCCAGTAGATGATGTGAGGTGGCAAGAGTTGGGTTAGTTTCATTATTGTAAAGATAAATCTAGCCTCTATGGCTGTTCTCTTCCTTTGTAGATAGAGTTTCTTATTTTAAAAAAAAGATGAAATTCAAATGATGAGAGATATTTTATCCTCACCTGTGCTTAAATAATTTGTGCTTAAATATATATTTGGGAGCTACTATGTCCAATTTGTACAACTTAGTATCTTCTATTAAAGGTCCCATATGATATAAATGTAGACTTCATGTATTTTTGATTATATAGCAGGTCTATGTCCTATACTAAGAAAGTATAATAGCACAGAAATGCACATAACATGTATTCAGAAATTTGCCTTAAACAAGCCATCGGGACTTCCTGAACTTTGTGATGTCACAACAAAACAGTCACCGCCCCAAGTCTCATCTACTTGGACAGGATTTGGTATCTCACAATGTTTATCTGTAATCTGCTATACATATATTTGACTAGAAAACAGTGGACTAATCAGAAGTGAGTTTCTATGCCTCCTCTCTTCTGATTGGCTCACCAAGCTGTTGTTACTAGAGCTCCAGAGAGAAAAGCCTGAGAGAAGAGATGTAAAATTACAATGAGATGTAGATCACAGATACTATATGGATCAACACAAAAGCACCAAAATTGGACCTTTTACTTTCGCTGATTGAACATGATGTTAATTTATTTGATTCTTACACATTCTGTAAATCACCTTAGGCCAAAACATGTAGTTGAAATGAATAAATCCCCCCCAGTCAGTCACCCCGGCAACTGCTGAGTTGTTTGTTCACCTAGCTGGCTGGGGAAGCAGCAGCAGCACCCTCACCCTCCTCGTTCGGAGTTGAATCTCCGGCGGGAACATCAAAGCGGCTCCGCCAGTCGCAGCTCTTTTGAAGCCACGAAAGATGCACAATTAAAAACCAGCCAAAGTTTGAGCTTTTATGCTGTCTTTGTGTACCGATATTTGTGAGACGTATGTGTGTGTGTGTGTGTTTTTTCCCCCCCTTCCATTCCCTCTTGTGTCACTGGGTGCCGTGCCTCAGATCTGTTATTTACGCTGCGAGGCAAAAATGTGGCATCGGTCCAGTAAAGAAAAAAAGAAAAAGCGAGAGAGGGATGAAAGTGAGATTCACATCTGGTCAGCCGCGAAGTTACAACTCCCTCAGGACGTCCCCGTGAGCGTCTCCGCCGGGTGCGCTACTCCTCTTGCTTTTAATTAGACAGGTAGGAGAGCCTCATTTGCGGGCGATATTTTCCAGAAATCGTTTGATCCTCGATGGCGCCGCAATTTGCAGACGACACGGCGATCCGGCATCATCGTCGCACAAACCAAATAGAAAGTGGAAGTCTGTTAATTTACTTACTAAAGTGTGGGCTGCATCAGAGATTGGGATTGTTAAATTCATCCCTGCAGTGGCGTGCACAGGGGGGGGGGCAGGGCTGGCAGTTCCCCCCCACCCTTCATGGCCCAATTGTTGAAAAACATGTGCTAAAGTGCCCTCTAGGAGCTAAAACATGTGCAAAAGTGCCCTCTAAGAGCCAAAACGTGTGCTAAAGTGCCCTCTAGGAGCCAAAACGCGCACTAAAGTGCCCTCTAAAAGCCAAAACGCGTGCTAAAGTGCCCTCTAAGAGCCAAAACGCGTGCTAAAGTGCCCTCTAACAGCCAAAACGCGTGCTAAAGTGCCCTCTAAGAGCCAAAACGTGTGCTAAAGTGCCCTCTAGGAGCCAAAACGCGCGCTAAAGTGCCCTCTAAGAGCCAAAACGCGTGCTAAAGTGCCCTCTAAGAGCCAAAACGTGTGCTAAAGTGTCCTCTAGGAGCCAAAACGCGTGCTAAAGTGCCCTCTAGGAGCCAAAACGCGTGCTAAAGTGCCCTCTAAGAGCCAAAACGCGTGCTAAAGTGCCCTCTAGGAGCCAAAACGTGTGCTAAAGTGCCCTCTAAGAGCCAAAACGTGTGCTAAAGTGCCGTCTTGGAAGCCAAAACGCATGCTAAAGTGTCCTCTAGGAGCCAAAACGTGTGCTAAAGTGCCGTCTTGGAAGCCAAAACGCGTGCTAAAGTGCCCTCTAAGAGCCAAAACGCGCGCTAAAGTGCCCTCTAAGAGCCAAAACGCGTGCTAAAGTGCCCTCTAAGAGCCAAAACGTGTGCTAAAGTGCCCTCTTGGAGACCAAAACGTGTGCTAAAGTGCTCTCTAAGAGCATAAACGCGTGCTAAAGTGCCCTCTAGGAGCCAAAACGCGTGCTAAAGTGCCTTCTTGGCGAGGACGTGCTATGTGCCCTTTTTTTTCCTTTTCGCCCCTGCCCTTCAAAATTCTTTGCACGCCACTGCATCCCCGTCTCTGACTCGTGGAACTTTTAACTCTTTGTACCTGGTGTTAATTACGTCATAGTCAGATAAAGCAAAGCGTCACATTAGAGCCCCTTGTCTGGGCTCATTAGTATGCCGTGTACGCATCAACCCAGCCTCGACACAAGGCCACAGTCAGCCTGAATGATAATCACACTCTCCTGCAGCAGGAGTTTCAATGCAAAGACGATGTAATGTTATGCAAACACACATTAGGGTTTCACAGGGCTCATTGCACCACCTTTAATACGTGAAGGATATTGAAAATAATACTTGCTTGCAAGCATTGTAATGTTGCACGTCCTCATCAGCTAAAATATGACAGGAAATTCACACATCAGCTTTAATTACAATGCCAGGTGCAGCAGAGAAGAGAATCTTGTTTGCTCTAATAGACGAAGTACAATAATTGTGTTCAGTAATATTGTCAGGTGCGTGCATTAATGGATATCCAGGGGAGTTTGGAATATTTTTTGACATTTCTCTGTGTATCTTGGAGCTCTTAATCCTGTGCATTCAAATAGCTGTTATGTAAAGTAGCAACACAAACAGGAAATTTCATCTGAAGTCCAAATCTAAGCAGTACAACTTTGGGAAAATGTGTGAAAAATTGCAATTCCTCAAATTAAATGAGTCAGTCCCATGTTTAAAGGTCCATAGCAGGAATAAACAATGAATCTGAACAATAAATCAAAAATGTTAAAAGTAATTAGAGGCAGCTAAATCAAACTATTCACTAGCAGAAATACAACTTGTGCAAAGTTTTGTTAGTTTTTCTTTTGCCTTCAAAAATGTGTATGGGCAAAACCAAGATGTCTGGCTTCCTGTCTGGCAAAAAGGCATTTTTGATGTGCTTTATTTGAAGTGTTTTTCAAAAGAGGATATATTTGTGGTTCATAGAACTGAAAAACATCTGAATGCAGTTTTATATTTACTCTTTCTCTAATGATAAGAGTTCAGTAAGCTGACTTGTGAGCGGTGACTGCTTTGTTGTGACATCACAAACTCCAGGAAGTCCTGGTGGCTCGTTTTAAAGCTCGGTTTTTGAATATATGTTGTGTGCATTTCTCTTTGGACTGATCATTTTGATATTTTCACAGTATTAATATAGAACCTAGAACTTCTTTATAATCAAATAACATGGATATCTAACTTTATCCAATAAGGGACCTTTAATTAATTGTACATGTTGCACCCAATACAATGTGTTATCATTTGTCGTGCATGGGGTTTCTGACCTCCATTGTTAATATCTCAAAGTGTCTGTTTGGTCTTTGTTCGGAAGCACATAAATGGATGCTTTCTGTGTCTGGCTGCAGTACTTTGTTCAGTACCAATAGATAGAAATAGAAAGGTAACCTGAAAGGGCAGCAATAGAAAAACCTGCCACCTACACAAAGTCCATCAAAAGAAAAAAAAACAAAGAAATCCAATTCGAGGAAACATTTAAAAAGAGAGAAAATACAGAAAAAGGACATTCACATGTTAGTTAGATTGTGTGTGTTAAGTAATCTGTCTCTAGTAAAGCTA
This sequence comes from Trachurus japonicus, assembly GCF_045865225.1. NCBI lineage: Eukaryota > Metazoa > Chordata > Actinopteri > Carangiformes > Carangidae > Trachurus > Trachurus japonicus. Next base: position 14,193,628 of record NC_140908.1, on the reverse strand, counting down.
TTAATCAGTGTCAGGGTTGTGCTCTGGTCCCTGTCAACACTTCTTCACCTTCACAAGATAAAAGACGCTCGTTTTTTTCCCCCCGTCATTGTCTCCCTATTGAACCGCAGTTGGTTCCCTCAATGCGGCGACCTTGTCCCAGCGCGGCCCACCTGAGGTCAGTCTATCAACACACAGCTGGAGCGTTTAGTCAGTCGGCGCCCGGAGGGGGGGGGGGGCAGATAACAGTCTCTTCTCTACTGCGCTCTTGTGCTGCATTCTTTTTGAGAAAAATAAAAAGTCCAGAGATAACCGACAGGCTGGCTCGGAAAACAGCAAATAAGGTACACACTAAAAACAGTTGGGTTAAAAAATAACCCAATTATAACCCAACTGCTGGTTCAAATAAGGACAAACCCCTTTTTTGGGTTAATTTTAACCCAAGAGTTGGGTTATGCAAACTACAACATTGAGTTATTTTTACACCCTTAACCCAATGAATGGGTTACTCACTGGAAAATAACCCAATTACTTGAACAACCCAGGAATTGGGTTAAATTCATAGCCTATAACCCTGAAAATGTGTTACACTCTGGAAACATAACCCAAAAATTTAACCCAACACCAATAACTCAAAAATTGGGTTACAGAGATAACCCAACATTTTTTAGTGTGTAGATTTCTTCCCGCGGACGTGCACCTGACTTAAGCTCAATCAATCAGCGTTGTCTGCGACGCTAAGCTCTCGCTACAGCAGTTATATCACTAATCCGGAGCTACAAGGGTTCCCGCATTAAGATGAATCCGGTGCAAATTGGATATTGCAGGGGAACAATGCTATTCCGCTGCCGGGTTAGATTGCTTCTGGACTGTTCTTCATTAAGGGACAATCGCTCTGGGCTTCACACCGGACAGGCAAGGCAGTGCAATTCAGTTAAGACTTGAGGATCCGTGGGGTAGATATTAGAGGGCGTTCGCCGACTAACTGTCTGGAAGCACATTAGCAGCAGACAGGCACAGCGGCGTGGAAGCCCTGCTGAGGCGCTAAAAGCAAACAAGACATTTTAAAGTGGGAGTGAGGCGTTCTGTTTACTTCTCCCCGAAACCCTGTGTGGATTCCCTCACAGGTCTAAATGTTTTAATAGGTGGATAGATGAAAAGACAAGATTACTCAGGGCAACTTTCAATTCAGCAGAAACCTATTTGATCAAAAGTCCTGGCAATGAATTAAGTACTGAAAGATGGCCGCCATTGTGACTGTGACTGCTAATGTCCCTATATCAGACTCTCACACACAGACACACACACATATATATATATATATACACTATGGAAGCCCATTTCCACTACTTGATGAAAAAAAAAAAGAGATACTAAGTCAAAATTATGAGATAGCTAAGTCAAAAATATGACATAACTAAGTCATAATTAGGACATAGTCAAGTCAAAATGATGAGATACTAAGTCATAATTATGAGATACTAAGTCAAAATTATGAGATACTAAGTCAAAATTGAAATATAATAATATATAAACTACAGTATATTAATATAAATATATAAAATAATGGCATTTATAGTGGAATTTGCAGCAGTATATGATGTGAAGTCTGATTCATTTCTTTTCCATTACAAATCACAGAATGGGTGCCAGTAGAACTATAATATGACTGTAACCATTCCCCACTTATTTTTTTCTTTCATCAATCGTGTAGTGAAAACAGAATTTTAGATTTCACTCTTTCCTTGCAGCGCTCCATTGGAATGACCTTGATGATGGACTGGTCCAACAAAAAACTCTGCTCAGTGAAGGACTCTGAGATTATAAGAAATTAGATTCTCTGGTCTGACAAAACCTAAATTTACCCAGTGGGTCTACTCAAACCCAAACATGAAGGCACCACCTGCAGAGATTGCTCTATGGAAGGTTTCTCAAGATCTTAGAGGCCTCCATCATTCTTTAAATGGAAGAAGTTTGGAGCAACCAGGTGAGCAAGAACCTGGCTGAGCTCCAGAGATCCTAAATGGAGATGAAGGAACTTTCAGAAGGACAATCAATTTAGGCCAAAGAGTTCAATATTGGTTCCATCAGAGCAGAGAATCTTGTTTCTCAGAGTCCTTAACTGTGGAGCAGCTTCATCTGAACATAAAACTGAGATCAGTGCAGTGCAATGAAAAACAGAATTTATGTTCAAGGGGCCTAAATACTTTCCAAATGCACTGCAAGTCAAAGAACTTTCTCCCTATCTGTTTAATAGTTAGACATAAGGAACCAGTGATGGAAGCACTTGCGTCATTAAGTAGGTAAAAAAAAAAAGGCCCTTTCCCTTCCTTGACCCCTTGTAATTATGGGATGAGGGGAAACTGTTTTATCATCTAAGGCTGAAAGGGCTTCAAAAACAAAAGTCCAAAAATTGGCTCGGGACTGACATGAGCCAAAACATAAGACCCAGGGAAACTATGTGGGGAATACTCGCATCTAGGTGATTTGGGGGTGACATTGGGATATGGCTTGGCTAGTTTGTCCTTGTAATAATGCAGTTGATGTCCTACTTTAAACTGGATTAAAGTTTAATACAGAAAGAGGAGGTGTGCATTCATGAACTGGTCCTCTGGAGTAGTTTCTCTATTGTCCGTTTCCCGGGTAGATTAGATTTTCACCCAGGTACAAGTTGTGCTTGTTGTGGACAGTTTCTGCGAGTATCACAGAATGGAAAGACTAGTGCTGAAGATGAAGGAGGACAGTGGATGTGGTGTTATGTTGATAGTCCTTGGTACTTTTGTTAAAAGTCGGTGCAGAAGTGATATTGACCAGACAGAAAAGGCATCACACAATTGGTACTTTCTGTCCTTGGTCCAGAACTTCAGCTGAACTAAATGTGCCCATAGACTTTATTATAAAAATGGGACATACTGTCCGGTAGATCACCTATTGGCTTCTGAAGAGCAATTGGGTCATTCCGCCATAAGAGCGCCATTTGTTCGTTGTAACTCTTCATATTAAACTTAATTTTTCATTCAATTTCAGTTTAGAATTTATTAATATACACATTTAGTCATTCAAAATGAATACTGGTCAATCTCAGGCTACTTTATTTCATTTATTGCAACTTTCGGAAGTTTATTATCATTGCATTTTTTTCTGTGCTGTTACCAAAACTCAAATGCCATTTTAAAACCATGTTTAAAAGAATATGAACCACATATATACATGTAGCCTATTTTATTAAGCAATCAGACAACTGATGGAACCAATATGAATGTAAAAATAAAATGTTTTTCTTATTGACAGTGCCTTACTGCACCTGGGGTGTGGCATGGGTGACTTTAGTTTTACCTTTGGGACTGAGAAAGTACAGAAGAGGGTTAGGGCCACTGTAAAAAAAATAAAATTAAAAAATAATAAAAAAGAGTTCTGAGTTTAAAGGGATAGTAGCATTTTTTTTTAAAGTGGGGTTGTATGATCTCCAAATAGCGCCTAAGTACTTTAATTGCAGTAGAAGACTCTCTGCACTCCTCCCGTTAGCAACGCCAGCCCATAATAGCCCTGCCCAGAGATTTACAACATACAGTGTTGTGAACAGACCCAAAGAAACGGCCTAAGTGCAGGAAAAACTCAGTTTTTATTTGGACCTAACCAACTGCTGATCGGCGGGCGCTAACCCTGGGCGGAGGGATACGTGAGTCGGTTAGGTCCAAATAAAAACTGCGGTTTTCCTGAACTTTGAAGGGCTGGAAAAAATTATATCATAGCGAACAATGGAACTGTGTATTTTTTTTAGGCCGTTTGTTTGGGTCTGTTCACAACAATGTATGTTGTAAATCTCTGGGCAGGGCTATTATGGGCTGGCGTTGCTAACGGGAGGAGTGCAGAGAGTCTTCTACTGCAATTAAAGTACTTAGGGGCTATTTGTAGATCATACAACCCCACTTTAAAAAAAAATGCTACTATCCCTTTAATGTCAGAATTCTAACATAGAAGCATCAAAACCTGCACTTCTACAAATGGCCACTTGAGGGGGCTCCAAATGCGTTGATGTTTAACTTTAAACTGTAATAAAATCTGAACATGTTTTTAATTAGGTATGGTAAATCCACCCTCCACAAACCAGACTTTAAAGTTGGAGACTTTAACATGGGAGTCTATGGAGATCGACTCACTTCTGGAGCCACCCTCAAGTGGCCATTCAAGGTTCTGCCATTTACCTCCAACGCATCTCATCAAATTAAATCACTGGAATTACTGGACCCTGAAAACACTGTTTGCATCCACTTGTAATTAATGAAGTCTAATCTCCGAGCGCGGCGCCGAAGCCGAGTGTAAACTTCCTGCACTTTTCCCTCCACAACCCTCTCCCACCCCCCTCCCGTCGGAGTGAAATCCCTCTGAACACGGCTGGATTTCACACTGCGCATTAGTGAGGAGTCTTAGAGTGTAAGATTATTTCAGTGCTGCATAGAGAGGACAGTGACATGAAAAATGGTAAAGAGAAAGGGATGACATCCTCTAAAGATCATGAATCACATCCCCATCTCTAACAGGATTATATGGTCTGCTCTGAGCCACCAGACTACAGCCTACACTGCCATCACAGCTTATGTTGTGGCCTTATGAACTGCCTCTGGATCAGTCCTGCTGTTGCTAGGAATCTCAGGAAGACAATTAGTCTCTGGGTAATTATTACTGCTGTTGCCGTGCTTCTAATTGCTGTTGTTACTATTATTCTTTTAATTTATTAAGACCCTCAGCTGAGTGGCATGAATATATATGGTGTTAAAATAAAGCCTCCTCAGCCAGGACTCTGGTATTATCACCAGTAATAACCCTAAGGTCATTTGTACAACACTCCATATTTCATTACTGACTTTAATACAGCTCTTAAACAAAATAGATGCTTGGTTAAATCAAATTGGTGTCATTTATGTGGTGAGGAAGGATAAGAGCCAGATTTTTCCTATCCTATTCCCTAATCAGCGATGGGTTTAGGGCTGCAGTGTTTCACCAAATCTTGTTGCCGTCCTTCCCTCCCTTGAAAACCTGTGTTCATGTTTGTTTGATTAGTTTTAGCATCAGATATTTCTTTTAAGTGGAGTTGAGTGCTGTCTTGTTTGGACGTTTGGTACCTCTGGCAATGTTGGGTAGCAGTACTGGGATGTTTGAATGCTGTTTGCTCCACTCAGCTATAGATTGTGTTGCTTTAAGGCTTGGCCTCTTTTTTTCAAAGTATCTTACACTGATACAGCCATATTTTATTTCTCTATAAGCTAGACATTTGCTCTTAAGCGTTTTTTTCTTTATTAAAATCTTGGGGTCACTTCATTTTTGTTAAAGGGATAGTTCAACATTTCGGCAAATTGGCCCTTTGCCATAATCCCTATAGTCATAGCAGTAGGTTTGTTACCTTTAATTGTCGGTGCAAGCTATTTTTAGAACGGCGGAGCAGAGCCGCGAGCTGCTCAGAGCTACGCTACGGAGGCTAATGGGATTTCCTGGTTTCCCTCATCAAACTCATCGAGTACACAATCCAACAACTCCACAACGCTCTGGTGGACAAGTTGTGAGCTGCACATTCACCACGCTATGAGATAATAACACAACGTTACCACACAGAGTTGTTTTAGAGGGAAATTCATGCAAAACAGCTGATGCGCGTTGCCTTCAGGGACAGTTTTTCAGCAAGCAGACTCTGTATTTGCCTCAAGTTTAATGAGGGAAACCAAGAAATCCCATGAGACTCCGTAGCGTATAGCTCTGAGCAGCTTGCGGCTCTGCTCCGCCGTTCTAAAAATAGCTTGCACCGACAAATAAAGGTAACAATCC
>NC_140908.1:14112668-14187729 GCF_045865225.1 Trachurus japonicus | reverse complement strand
GCTATTTATCCTTTATTTAACCAGGTAAAACAAATTGAGATTTAAAAACCTCTTTTACAAGAGCGACCTGGCTAAGAAAGCAGTGCGCAAAACACCACCACATAGAATTATACGCGGTATATAAACGGTATACACATTTACAAATTACAAATTACAGAGGGCAAGCACAAGAGTCAATGGATCTTCATTCTCTATCCTTTAGGACTGATCTGAATTCCCCTAGGCCAATGAGTTCAGTCAGTCCTAGATCCCTCTGCAGTTCGTTCCAGCTTGCTATGACTATAGGGATTATGGCAATGGGACAATTTGCCAAAATGTTGAACTACCCCTTTAAAATGACCCATCAGAACTTCCTGAACTTTATGATGTCACAACAAAGCAGGCCTCCAAGCCCCGCCCACCTAGACCCCACTATCTAATGTATGTAACCTGAAATCTGCTCTGTTTTTAGCCTACTATATATTTGCAACACAGTGGCAAGGGAAACAGAGGAATTGTGTGTGTGTGTGTGCAGAAGGAGAGAAGTGAAACAGTGTTTGACAGTCATGTAATGTGATCAGTGTAAAAGCGGAATGGTTCCAACGCAGGTCGAACACATGGAGAGCAGAGCTGCAGGGCGCGCAGACTGAGACGCTTCATGAGAAGGCTTCTAATCATAAATGTACAGACATGTGTTCGCCGCTCTTCTTTCTTCCATGGAGCGTTATGCATGGCTGACAAGCAGGAAAAAACATGACTTATGCAGAAAATGTTATTTAATTCATGGGAATTTCCCTCCCCCCCTTTATTCTGAAGGAAACCTTTGCGAGCTGACGGGAAAACGTTGAGGGTTGAGACCTCAGATGTGTTACAATGAAGGAAGGAACACAGGGGACAATACCCGAATCCAGACTGTCAGAGGCTGGATGATGCAACGCTGAGACAGCCTTACAGGTTTCTGCAGCTGACAGGAGAGAAGCCGTCGTAGAGAAGATGCAGATCAGATGATCCAAACTCACAGGTCTCTGGGGAACGAGTGAGAGGAACCTGAAGAGGTGCAACACATCAGTGCAGAGCAGCTAATCAAAGAGGCAGGAGACAGACTGGGCCCGGAAGTAGCTAACACCACAATAGATACAGTAAGAAAGTCATTGAAAGTCATAATGATTAAAGGGACAACGAGGAGTTTTGGAAAAGCGAAGTGTTTTCTCACTACATTTATGAGCCTCCACGCACTGTAAAATTCTTTGATCGGTGCAAGACAGACTCATGTTTTCATTCATCAAGAATTAAAGTCAGAGGTTGGAAGACGATCACATACCGTCGTAGTTCCCACCATAAACGGAGATTCGGCGGCGTTATTCTCATGACTCGCCACGAAACCGAAAGTAAAGAAACGCTGGTCGGCTCGCCCAGCATTTCCACCACCACTAATAATAACAAAATAACCATAGAGACAAAACCATATATTTATCTAAAATGGACCATTAACAAGTGGTAACGTAGATTCATCCACATTAACGTGAGACTTTTAAATAACCAAATAGAAACTCCTCGTTGTCCCTTTAAAGGTTGAAAAAGACAGACAATGAAAACAATTATTTATATACTATTAAAAAAAATTCAGTAAAATTAATATACTTTATTCTGCACCCCTCTAGACGTTCTGTGGATGTATTATTTTTTGAAAAATTAATCGTTTTGATGAAAAGGTTGTAGCTACAACCTTTAAAGAGTTGTTTGTTTGTTTTTTTAATCATAATGAATCAAATATTGTCTTTTGGTGTGTAATTTTATTCTAGTGTTTTATTAAAAACAATTATTATATAATTATAATAATCTATAATATTACAATGATCTGTAATAGTAACAGTTACAGGCCCAGTACTTGATAGATATATAATTTCAAAAGAGATTGCTAAATAGCACATGCTAGCATTGAAAGCTATTTAATACCACATAGACTTTAGCATCAATGCTAACTCTTGTCTCTCTAATCTCTTTTATTTGACAGAAGAGAAAAATGTACATAGCAGCTTTAAGGAATAAACAAAGCTGGTAAAGCACAGAAACTACATATAAGATATTTTATCCTTGGCATTCATTTTTCCTCACTCAAACTTCCATATCACTACTTTCCATTAATCCAGTTATTACACTGACAGAGTCTCTAGTCAGCACAATCAAATCACTAGGTGGCACTTTACCACATCCCTCCTGACAGCAGCAGAGGCTGACAGTTACATTAAAGCAGCTGATTTCCGAGAATCAAATAGTTTCCCAGACACATCGCGAGCTCTCCTCTGGGATGATGAATAAGAACGTGCCGTTACTCACAGAAGATATGACGCTCCTAACATCCTCAGCGCCTTCAAAATCCGTTCCAATGCGGAAATCGACTTGAAAGAGACGTCACTTGCTGGTGGCAGCGTGCCGTATGCGCTCCTCTAATCATATTTACGGACAAAAGATCTGTAAGGGATTCCCCCCAACTGTCAGTGCATCGTGATGCGTTTAGGGAGAAGGAAGGTGGTTCCATCCATATTTCTGCAGTTCTAGTGAATCCTGAGGAATTTACAAAAGGATAATGATACAAAACAACAATGTTAAGACATTTAAAGAACTAATTTGAATGGTTAATTAGTCAATCATTTAATCAAGAGTGACAACAACCTTTATTTGTTTGTAGCTTTGTCATTCCTTGATTTATTGCACTGTACAGAAGATAAACAATGTCCCTATGTCTGCAGATTATTTATTATTTAATTTGTGATAGAACAAAAATAATATATTTATTTAGCCTATAATTAATGTTAAGGCTCCAAGACTCAGCTCCGACTTTGGGTATTTCTGCATCTGTATTATTACTTGGTTACACACTAAAAAATGTTGGGTTATCTCTGTAACCCAATTTCTGTGTTATTGGTGTTGGGTTAAATTTTGGGGTTATTTTTCCAGAGTGTAACACATTTTCAGGGTTATAGGCTATGAATTTAACCCAATTCCTGGGTTGTTCAAGTAATTGGATTTTTTTTTTACAAGAGTTTACTTTTAATAGGTTTATATTAAACATAAGATAATCAATCAAGAAAGTTTTCTTCCTCTTTTGAAGAGGTACTAATGATAAGTAATTGTACTTGAAGGACCATTTAACCACTTTTCAATCTAGGTCTGCAGGGAGCGCTCCAAACTTGTTAACCAGTGACACCACTGCCATTCATTTCTGTGACAGTGGTGTCACTTGGTAGAAAAGTTTGGAGCACTCTCTGTAGTTTTTAACAACCAAACTGTTGGGTTAAAAAAAAACAACCCCAGTTTTAGTTAAAACTGCTGGTTTGAAGAAGGACAAACCCCTTTTTTGGGTTATTTTAACCCAATGGGTTAAGAGAAAAAGAAAAAAAAGAATAACCCAACCTGTTGGGTTAAAATTAACCCAAAAAAGGGGTTTGTCCTTATTTGAACCAGCTGTTGGGTTAAAATTGAGTTATTTTTTAACCCAACTTTTTTTAGTGTGTAGGCTATGTTCCTATGTCGAACTTGGAAATGACTGGAGACCAGGTTGAATTTTCAAAAATGTTCCATCTGGTATTACACACGATGATATCAAACAAGCATAGTAAGAGGAAATGTATTGCAATATCAATTGAGTAGATAGAGGAGTGGAGGGACAGGAGCGGCGAGCGCTGCCTTTGAATAACCGAACAGACGACGGAGTTTTGTGCTCAGAGTTCTTCACCTCTCCCAACAGCAAGCCTTATCTGACGACAGCTTGTAGTGGAAGGCTTCAGGAAGTTTTTGGAGGAAAGTGGGACAAGTAGACTTACAAAGGCTCATCACTTTCTTTATATAGTACACTCTCCGTCCAGAATATAGATCAGGTTGCGGCATCGTATCTGCTCCTCGCTGTTCTGTCCTTGAGAGGCAAAACTGGGGGGAGGGAAAGGGAGATGGGGAGTATCTCTTCCCTGGTGGACTTTGGGAAAAGTTGGTCCATCTACGGAACGGACAGAAACTGGATTTGTGATAGCATCGATCGGATACAGACAAGGGAAACCGAACACCACTTGGCGGGTAGCCCCTCACTCTTGCCGGAGCATGTCCTTGAAATACTACCTCCATGCTGTTTGTAGGTGTTGTTGAAGTCGTGCATACAAAGTGTTCGCTCAGGTTTTGTGTACTTTAGATCAGGAGATAATATTAGATGGAAGAACTGTCCAGTTGGGGAAGGAGACCCTTGGGCAGACCTTGAACTTGCTATCCCACCTCCGGGGCATGCGTTTTGGCTCCTATTATGGCACTTTAGAATGCGTTTTGGCTCTCGAGGGCACTTTAGCATGTGTTAGGCTCCTAGAGTGCACTTTAGCACACGTTTTGGCTCCCATGAGGGCACTTTAGCACACGTTTTGGCTCCCATGAGGGCACTTTAGCACACGTTTTGGCTCCTAGAGAGCGCTTTAGCACACGTTTTGGCTCCCATGAGGGCACTTTAGCACACGTTTTGGCTCCTAGAGAGTGCTTTAGCACACGTTTTGGTTCCTAGAGGGCACTTTAGCACATGTCTGGCTCCTAGAGGACACTTTAGCATGCGTTTTTGCTCCTAGAGGGAACTTTAACGCGCGTTTTGGCTCTTAGAGGGCACTTTGGCACACGTTTTTCAACAATTGGGCCACGAAGGCCTAGGGTCCAGTGCCTAGAATAGACTTAGTCCACCTTGGTATTGGAAACTACGGTACTTTTCTTGATTCTGAAAAATAAACCTACCTAACTTGAACTTTACAGAAAATGTCTTTACCTTTTAACATGTTTAACACCTCCTTAGAGTGAAAATCTTTGTACCTCTCAGAGATTTGCCACTTACTTGCTAATTCTTGTGGTTGTAGAGAAATAATACACTGACCTTGCCCTGTAATCTTTCCACTAATTAAACACTAGATGTTAAGTTTAGCACTTTGGACGCTGAATACTTTCTTTCAGCTGCTCCCTCTCAGTGTCACAAGGTCAGTTTTCTCTTGGATTGAGATAAGGGAGCATTCCCCATCAGCACTAGCAGAGGTCTCTGAGAGCACCCGATAATACCGCACCTGCGTTATCTTCCGTGTTAAAACCCCTCGCCTTGTTAGTATGTTAAATGATGGATCGTCCTCTTGGAGTAGAAGGGCCCTCCGTACCCCTCGCGGCTTGGAAACCCTGCGCTCCCTGCAGTTTGATGATAGATTACCCCGCCTTTATCTCCGTCGGCTGATTATTCCTCTTCTATCATGAAAGCTAAGTCTGAGCACGGGGTGTGATCGTCTTGTAATGTGGCCTGAAATAGCTTGATTATGCTCAGGTTCATTTTTACCTCATTATCAGCCCGGATTACACTCTGCACAGTTCTGTTTGTCATTACCTCAACGTCAACCACATTGAGACTTCCTGTTTGAAAGATCGACAGCAGGAGAGGCACCTTCATTACACTGCATAACCCTAATAGCTGTCACATATTTGTCTTATTTGTGGAAGACATGCTTTAATAAAACCAAGAGTGAACATGACAGGAATTAAGTAGCTTCCTCATCGGTATCTGTACCATCAGGAGAATGGCCTATTTAAACCATCTATCAAAAGGATTATTAAGCCAACAATCATTCACACAGTGAGATACTAATTACAAGACATACACATTAAAGGAGGGAGGGGCATTTTACAAGATTGCCTATTATTAGTGTCATTATTAATAATCCCAGCTGGACTGTATTACTGCATAAAATCACGGGCTTATCATAATTCAGCATGATGTCTGACCTTCAGCTGGGGGTGACAGCCGAGACAATCTGATGACACACCCGCCTTCACACTGGACCGTGCACAGGCATCCAGATTTATATCATCTAGTTGATAAAAAAAAAAAAAAAAAAAAATGCTGGGGGACATGCAGTAAAAAAAGAAGCCCCATTATCAACCAATCAGAAGAGAGGAGGCTGTGAGAGTCTTTCCTGATTGGCTGTGTGATCAAATAAAAATTAGCATCCACATCCTGCTGCTAACTTATTTTCTAGCTAGGTGGGCAAAGTTTTTAATTCTTCTTTACTTCCCCTTGGCTGCGGAATGCCCCTTTTTTGCTTTGTTGTGACATCACAAAGTTCAGGAAGTCCTGACAGCTCATTTTAAAGGGATAGTGGGTCTACGTTCTATTTTAACATTGTGAAAGTATCAAAGCTTCACTCTACAAATAAATGCACACGGTCTATGTTAAGAAACTGAGCCTTAAAGGGATAGTGCAACATTTTGGCAAATTTTTGTATTTCCATAATCTCTATAGAGTAGGTTCATTACCTTTAATTATCAGTGCATGTTGTTTTGAGATCAGCGGGGCAGAGACGTGAGCTGCTCAGAACACAATGGAGGTGAATGGTACAGGCCCCCTGTCCCTCTAAACTCAACAAATACACAATCCAACAACTCCAAAACGCTCTGGTGGACAAGTTGTGACCTGCACATACACGGATAATTAAAATTAATGAACATACTCAAATTTGCCAAAATGTTTCACTATCCCTTTAAGGCTCAGTTTCTTAACATAGACTGTGTGCATTTCTTTGTAGAGTGAAGCTTTGATACTTTAATTATGTTATAATAGAACCTAGACCCACTTTAGAATGAAAGACATGAACGTCCACCTTTAAACAATATAGGACCTTTAAATGTTTATAATTCTTTTAATTGCATCATTTACACTAAGAAATGTTTCTATCAATTTGGCCAAATCATTTATTTCCATGAGGGAAGGCTAAAACACAAGGGCTGCATTAGTTTTAGCAAGGTTGAACAAGGTTTACATTTTTGCGATTAGAAATAATTTCTCAGTTCCACACGAGCAACTTTTGGCTTTTTTCCACATGGATTACTCCAGTGTGGTAGGGAAAGTGAGATGCTTTGTAGATTATTCCAGGTTAGACAGAATGTACCAGAGGGGAAAAAGTGCTGCCTTCATGGTGTTTCAATTAACTTTTTTTTTCACTGCCATGCACAGTGAGAAAACCAACAGTAATGTACATGCAATCTTATAGCTGGCCCATGCAGCCACATGAGATAAAGACGGGTACGGCCGCGGGAAAATCACTCTGTTATTGGCTCCTGAATGGAATTGGAGCCCTGTGGGGGTGCTGACAGGTCCTTTGTTGTAAGTGTGTGTGTATATGTGTGTGTGTGTGTGTGCGTGTGTGTGTTGCTCCATCTCCGTCACTGGCAGCTCCTCCACGTCCGTGTCTCAATGTTGTGTTAACACAACTTTACATGGGGCTCGTGTCGCGGCTGACAGTGACGAGGGGCGGCAAGCGACAACCAGCTGCGACCGTCTGCAGCGGCTGGATGGATGCAGGTGCTGTGTGTGTGTGTGTGTGTGTGTGTGTTTGTACAGTAGTGTGAAATGTAAAGCTGTGGCTCTAAATCACCAGCAATGAAAACAAGATGGGCAAAAAAAAAAAAAAAAAAATGACAGAATTATTCATGGCTACTCTTTTCTATTCAACGGGAAGATGACAGTGAGGCAGGAGCGCTGACAGACACGGGCCCCATGGTGCATTTCTGAGATGAGAATATAAACTGAATCAATATCCCCGCTGTTGATGCCGTGTGGCAGAGACTATTGCTTGTGTATGAAATATGCATGCCTTTCTAAATCTGAAAATTTTGTTGTTGTTTTTTTTCCAACCTGTCCAACCACGGCAAACTTGGAGATTGCACACTAAAAAATGTTGGGTTATCTCTGTAACCCAATTTCTGAGTTATTTTGGGGTTATTTTTCCAGAGTGTAACCCATTTTCAGGGTTATAGGCTATGAATTTAACCCAATTCCTGGGTTGTTCAAGTAATTGGATTTTTTTTTTTTTACAAGAGTTTACCTTTAATAGGTTTATATTAAAACATAAGATAATCAATCGAGAAAGTTTTCTTTCTCTTTTGAAGAGGTACTAATGATAAGTAATTGTACTTGAAGGACCACTTAACCACTTTTCAATCTAGGTCTGCAGGGAGCGCTCCAAACTTGTTAACCAGTGACACCACTGCCATTCATTTCTGTGACAGTGGTGTCACTTGGTAGAAAAGTTTGGAGCACTCTCTGTAGTTTTTAACAACCAAACTGTTGGGTTAAAAAAAACAACCCCAATTTTAACCCAACTGCTGGTTTGAAGAAGGACAAACCCCTTTTTTTGGGTTATTTTAACCCAATGGGTTAAGAGAAAAAGAAAAAAAAGAATAACCCAACCCGTTGGGTTAAAATTAACCCAAAAAAGGGGTTTGTCCTTATTTGAACCAGCAGTTGGGTTAAAATTGGGTTATTTTTTAACCCAACTTTTTTTAGTGTGTGTGCTCGAAACAACTGTGAATACGCGCGACACGTCTTCCATTCTCCATGATATTGACTGGTATCTGGGACCCACTGTGCCGTCGTCCAATTATTAACTTATCTAATAGATTTCACTCCCCAGAGAGTTAGACCCTGCTGTGCACCAAGATCTACAGCAGCACTGCTGGATTCTTCATCTGACAGTAACTCAAGGAATTCACATTAGGACAAAATATTCAGTTTTTTCTGATGACCCCAAAAGAGCATTTCCACCTTAAAAATCTAAAAAATATATATAAGTTGAAGCCCAAATTCTTATTACAAAGCACTAGAAATGGCCTTTTTTATTTGAATTATAATGATTGACTCTGGGTTTGAAAATATTATACATTTCATTTAACCCTCCTGTTGTTCTCCTGGGCCAAGGAAGGAAGGACGGACGAAGGGAAGGAAGGAAGGACTAAGGGAAGGAAGGAAAGATAGAAGGAGGGAGGGAACAGATTGGGTCAATTGAGTCGAAAGAAAGAAAGAAAGAAAGAAAGAAAGAAAGAAAGAAAGAAAGAAAGAAAGAAAGAAAGAAAGAAAGAAAGAAAGAAAGAAGTAAGGACGAAGGGAAGGAAGGATGGGAGGGAAAAAGGATTGTGGAAAGAAGGAAGGGAAAAGGGAAAGAAAGATGGAATGGATGGATCAAACAAGAAATGTAAAAATATGTTGTTTCAATGGAGAGTTACAATAACCATAAATTACACATGAAAATATTTTCAATATAAAGGTGGACAAAGTTGGATAACAAAGCATACATGCAGTAGAGTAATAAAATGACTATATTTATATCTATAGACTTTTCTTAACAAAGTTACAAAGTGCTATACAGAGAGAAAAGGGAAGGGAAGCAATTAAACACATCATAAAAACTGAGATAAGTTACACAAGAATATAACTTGTCTGTGTAGTGGGAAAATAGAAAAAGACAGCAGCATATCAAATGTCATAAAAGCTTTCCTATTAAAGGTTGCTTTAAGAAGAGGCGCTAATGATCTTGCGTTTATTATCTCAATAGGAACAATGTTCCATAGTCTGAGGGCTCAGAAAACATTAAAGCGCAGCTACTGATCTAAGGGAACAAGTCTGGCAACAAAGAGGTCTGGCTGGTAATTACGTAAAAAGTTCCTATCATTGGCCTTGGTATAAAAAGAAAGAAGAAAGAAAGAAAGAAAGAAAGAAAGAAAGAAAGAAAGAAAGAAAGAAAGAAAGGACCATTTTTGGCCATTTTTTCCCCAAAAAAACAAAATACGAATATAGTCAATCCAACTACCACCCAATTATTCCTTATAGAACATTTTGCACTTTTTCTTTCACTCCTCCGCCATAATAACTCCGTCCACTAGGTGTCGTCTAACAACAAAATAAAACTGAAATACAGTCTGAAATTATTCTTTTTGACCCAACTTTTGGGTTGAATATTCAACCCAAGAGTTGGGTTATGCTAACTACAACATTGAGTTATGTTTACGACCTTAACCCAATGAATGGGTTACTCACTGAAAAATAACCCAATTACTTGAACAACCCAGGAATTGGTTTAAATTCATAGCCTATAACCCTGAAAATGTGTTACACTCTGGAAAAATAACCCAAAAATTTAACCCAACACCAATAACTCAGAAATTGGGTTACAGAGATAACCCAAAATTTTTTAGTGCGAAGGAAAAAGGAAAGGAAATAGAAAAAAAAAAAAAGAATTTGGACTATAATTGGGTTAAGTCTCATTGAATAAATGGCTTGAATGATGTTGAGTTTATGGTATATTATCTTTCCACACATCCTTTTAAAGCCTCTGGTTAAGTCTTTGTCAGTCACAATGATGTCCAGCCAATTCCCCATCCTTATGCATGAGGAACATCATTAACTGTGAATAACTTTATAAGAATCACAGCTTAAGATACAATCCAACCTCTATAGACACTTATCTCCCTTACCTGTCTTTATTTTCATTGCTAAGCATCAAGACACTTGAGCCGTGTTCTTCTTGAACGCCCACTTGGCAATAAACCAGATTGTGATGATGATGGGAAACCGAGGTACAAGTGCAGCCTCTATGTCGGTCGCCTGCAGAGAACAGCGAGCCGAGTTAATGTGTTGTGAGCTGAAGTCAATGGTCGGAGCGAGCCAGTTCCTGAATGTGAGCCAGTGTAGAAATAAAAAAAAGGCTTTGGACGTGTCGGGGTATTGGCTGGATTATCACAGAAGTGTCTGTGTGCTCAAGGCCAGAGCAAACCGCTAAAGGGGAGGCTTGGGCTAAAATAAGCTGTGTGCCACTAGTGACCCCCACCTCCTACTCTTTGTACATTATATATGTGTACTGTGGCCTTCAATTACTCTGCTAGAACAGCGCACACATGCTATAGGCGGCAGTTTAATTACATTTTGCACAGAGGCTCAGAAACTATGTTGAAACAGTACATGGCCGCGGGTTTTTTCTTGTTGTTCCTCGGCCTTTCTCTGTGGATTAAGTGTTTCTCTGCCGAGGAAGATCACGACACGCACTTGAAAGCCGTGGGAAAACGCCAATAAGGGAACCGGCGAGAGGTGAAATTGTTAAATCGAGGGGGTGCTTTCACATTTAACCTCCTGAGTTCACCTCACATGGGTCCAAGCGGAGTTTGGGGTCAGGGTTCGGGGTCAACTCCAGTAAGAGTTCTGCAGTACGCTCCACTGTTCTTAACAGCATGATTGCAATATCAAGCTTTAGTACAAACAAAGCAAAGGTTTTAGAGTTTATTATCACGGTGGCCGGGAGGTGCAAAACAAAATTACAAAATGTGAAACACTTTTACAAAGCTTGAGACAGATTTACATTTTGGAAAACATTTTTACACATCATAAAACAGAATGACATTACCATAACACATTTACAAGTCCAGAAACACATTTACATTTCAGAAAACACATGTACAAGTACCAAAACACATTTACATTTTGGAAAACACATTTACAAGTACCAAAACACATTTACATTTCAGAAAACACATTTGTAAGTAACGAAACACATTTACATTATATTTCAGAAAACAAATTTACAAGTACCGAAACACATTTACATTTTGGAAAACACATTTACAAGTACAGAAACACATTTACATTTCAGAAAACAAATTTACAAGTACCGAAACACATTTACATTTTGGAAAACACATTTACAAGTACAGAAACGCATTCACGTTTCAGAAAACACATTTACAAGTACCGAAACACACATTTACATTTCAGAAAACACATTTACAAGTACTGAAACACACATTTACATTTCAGAAAACACATTTACAAGTACCGAAACACATTTACATTTCAGAAAACACATTTACAAGTACAGAAACACATATACATTTCAGAAAACACATTCACGAGTACCTAAACACATTTAAATTACATTTCAGAAAACAAATTTACAAGTAACGAAACACATTTAAATTTCAGAAAACACATTTACAAGTACCGAAACACATTTACATTTCAGAAAACACATTTACAAGTAAACACATTTACATTTCAGAAAACACATTTACAAGTACCGAAACACATTTACATTACATTTCAGAAAACAAATTTACAAGTACCAAAAAACATTTACATTTCAGAAAACACATTTACAAGTACCGAAACACATTTACAAGTACCAAAACACATTTACATTTCAGAAAACACATTTACAAGTACCGAAACACTTACCACACAGCGATTGATGTGATCTGGTGGCTAACTATGGTGTTGGTAGAGGAGTCGGCCTTTCTGCAATATAAAACCAGGAAAACATCACCATGAACAACAACAACTCCAGTTTGGTTTGTTCCCTTTCCGGTTGATGTCGTCTGTAAATTTGTTTCGGGACTTGTACATTTGTTTTCGGAAATGTGAATTTGTTTCAGGACTTGTAGAATTGTTTTGCCACTTTGTAAGTTTGTCCCGGCGCTTGTAAAAGTGTATCTTGCCGAATGTAGTCGAAACTATCAGCGAGGTATATTACAAAAAAGAATAGCCTTTACACATGAACTTTAAAGAAACATGGCTGACATCCTGTGTGAAAGACATTCCTAAAAATGTAGGGAATGTCCCAATGAATGAATTTAAAGAACATCAGAGGACTGCAGCCCAAGCAGTCCAGACAAAGTTTTCTCTCTTCCTTAATAAAAGTTGGTCTCAGCAGCTTTGTGAATAGGACTCTTGAGAAAACTTTTAGCTCCAAACTTGCTCTTAGAGCTAAGATAAAAATGCTTTTGTGAATACAGTATGTGCCTTGTATCTTCAGCACGTCCACAACGTTGGCACGCAACCAGCAGCACATTTGTATTACCTCCCTATTTTCCTGCTTTCGCTATTTCTGGAAGCACATTGGCCAACGGGAGTCGGCTTACTGTAAACCGAGCAGTGTCCTCTAGCAACAACAAACAGTACAACCTCTTCATGCAGAACGAGACTATTGAGAGTAAGATAAAACGGCCGCGATCCTTCAGAATCATCAGGTGATCACGAATCCGGAGCGTTTAGTCTTGCTGTGCAGTTTTCCGCCTCGTGATGATTACACCTCTGTAATGTATTCATGATTGAAGGACCAGCCTCTGCTCTGGACCGACGAAGGTCATTTGAATATCATCGGTTGTACAACATGCAAATGGTGCACACTCAGTCAAATTACTTTTAAGAGCCGTCCTCTTCCCTGCTCGTTGGAAGACCACTCTGTAGAGCTGTGTTTTACTTTGAAGCAAAGATTTCTAACATTGAATCTTTGTCCAACTTTTCTTTAACAAACTATTCCTATTAAACTGCGAGCCTCGGCCTCGGCCACTCCCAGCAGATCTTGTTTTAGATGTATCCTGACAATGTCACTTCTTGCTTAGCTGGATTTAATTGCTGTTTTTGATACAGAAGATCATCATAATTTAATGCTGAGGCTTAAAACATAGTCGGTCTCTTAGGACGTGTGTTAGATTGGTTTAAATCTTTTATGTCCTGAAGGCCAGTCTCAGTCTAGGGAGTGTGTGTGTGTGTGTGTGTGTGTGTGTGTGTGTGTGTGTGTGTGTGTGTGTGTGTGTGTGTGTGTGTGTGTGTGTGTGTGTGTGTGTGTGTGTGTGTGTGTGTTTCTTATGCTATTAATAACATATGAGGATCCCATCAGGTCCCTTGCTGAGCTCCATGACTCCTTTCTTTATATTTACTGGCATCAGGGAAAATATCATGAAGAATCACAGTGTTTAACCCTCCTGTTGTCTTCATGGGTCAAGGAAGAAAGGAAGGAAGGAAGGACAAAGAGAAGGAAGGAAGGAAGGAAGGACGAAGAGAAAGATGGGAGGAAAGAAGGAAAGGGAAAAGGAAGGAAAGATAGATGGAGGGAGGGAACATATTGGGTCCATTGAGTCAAAAAGGAAGGAAGAAGTAAGGACAAAGGGAAGGAAGGAAAGAAGGAAGGAAGGAAGGAAGGGAAAAAGGATTGTGGAAAGAAGGAAGGAAGGAAGGAAGGAAGGAAGGGGAAAGGATTGTGGAAAGAAGGAAGGCAAAGAGGAAGGAAAGAAAGTTGGAGGGAGGGAACAGATTCGTTCAAGGAAGGAAGAAGAAGGGAGGTAAGAAGGAAGGGAAAGAAAGATGGAGGTATAGAGGGAACAGTTCAGGTCAATTGGATCCAAAGAGGAAGAAGAAGTAAGGACGAAGGGAAGGAAGGGGAAAAGGATTGTGGAAAGAAGGAAGGGAAAAAGGAATGAAAGAAGGAAGGATGGAGGAAGGAAAATGTATTATTTATTATTTATCAAAATAAAAAAAAACAGTGTAAGTGGTCAGCTCAGGTGCACAGAGGTAAATGTTGCATTGTAACATCCACAGGAAACAGATGTATTATTGTTACTTGTGAAATTAATTAAGAAAATATTCAATTTCATTTACTGATCAAGATATAAAGGTTTTCAGAAATTACTGATATATAACACGTGACATTGACTGATAAAAAAGAGACAGTAGCTCTATAGCAGAGCAAAATCTGGCCATGAAATCTTAAAAAGCCAGCCGGATGTATCCCGAAAAGGGCTGAAAAGAAGTTTCTGGAGAAGAAAGAGCTCAGTATGAAAGGAAAACTTAGATGAAAGGCTTAATTGTCTAAAAATGATTGCTGAAACTGCTGAATATTAAAGCTAAACTTGGACAATTTCAACACAATTGCTGACAAATGTTGACAAGGACTGAAAAGTGCTAAAAAAAATGACTTGTGAATTAAGAGTGTGGAAGCTTAAGGAAAAATGATCGCTCAGGAATTGATGTTTCAAAAGGGGTCAGCCCGATTATCATAGACTCAAACTATGTGTGTAAGACATGAAAGATGAGCATAGTCCAAAAATGTTCTGAAGGAATAATGGCTAAATTTTGTACTTATTACAAACTCAACCAAGTATAACATGTACAGAAATTAATCAAAAATATCAAAGGTATCAAAAAACTGAATAAAAGCTGAGTTCAGAGTTCAGAGTTGAAATACACACTAAAAAATGTTGGGTTATCTCTGTAACCCAATTTTTGAGTTATTGGGGTTGGGTTAAAATTTTGGGTTATTTTTCCAGAGTGTAACACATTTTCAGGGTTATAGGCTATGAATCTAACCCAATTCCTGGGCTGTTCAAGTAATTGGGTTATTTTTCAGTGAGTAACCCATTCATTGGGTTAAGGGTGTAAAAATAACTAAATGTTGTAGTTGGCATAATCCAACTCTTGGGTTGAATATTCAACCCAAAAAAGGGGTTTGTCCTTATTTGAACCAGCAGTTGGGTTATAATTGGGTTATTTTTTAACCCAACTGTTTTTAGTGTGTATGAATTTATTACTTGATGAATTCTTAAAATTCCATTAAAATCCTCAAATCCTTAAATCTCTATCATATCAATGATAACTTTTATGAGGAAAAGCTGATTCCCAGAAATTGTGAACTATAGCGCAAAAAATAATGTACCTTAAAAGCTGAACATTTTGATGGACAGTTTCTGAAGCTGGAAGAAGTTAACAATAGGAGAAGGTACAGAAGAAAATGAATATACATATCGGTTGTTCAGCAAACAGAATCATAGAAATGTAAATCAAGCGCTGAGAGAATGTCTCTTCAGGCACAATAAGTGAAAGTGTGACTGTGCTGGGCCTTTAATCAAGTTGTTTTTGTGCCTTAATCTTAGATCTTAGAAAAGACTTTTATTCTTGTAACAGTGATTTGTGACAGCTTTGGAAGGCACAGGCAGATAATGACAAACTGCTGATAGGGCCCCCGGATCAGAAAACACTTTTTCTATGTCAGTCAAAAAGACCTTTTGTTTTGAAATCCAGAGGACTTGTCATTTAATAAACTTTCAGTAAGGCGTTATCTCCATAATGAGTTCCATGATTTTTTTTTTTTTTTTTTTGGAACATGCCGTGACACTTTGTTTTATTATTCTTTGTAAATATACCCATGTAAGCATTTATCGGTGGAGTTTATTCCCAGTCTCCATTATTTATAACCTGTGGGATTTCTTATCAGCCTATTTCATGTGATGGATTTACCTGTGACAGCAAGTCCTCCAAATTAAATGTGAAAATACGTTGTTTGTCCGTGCCCTGTGGAATGACACATTCCATCAGCGGGACTGCATCATCTGTCAGTGCTTTCAAAACCGTTGCAAATCATTTTTTAATGTTGTGACAACACTCTGTGAGCACCGGTAGTGTCCTGGGATGGTTGAATGTGTTTGATGGCTTCAACCTTTCTTTGTTCTGGCCTTTTGCCATATGTTCATCAACTGTGCCCAACAATCTGAGCTGCATTTGTCCCTTTGAGGACGTTTCTCATGCACCTCAGGAGTCTCATTTATGATTATGCAGTCTATAAATGCAGCTGTGCCCTCTTGGTCTTTTAAGGAGATTGCTCATTTCTCTCCAAAAGATCACCGGCTCGCTTGTGATGCCAAACGAAAGCTGCTGATAAAATTGTACTTTGTATTTGTGTCCCTACCTTTCGTAGATAATATCCTTATTACGTGTTCAGCCTTTTTCCCATGTGTACTTCACTTGACTGCAGTTTGCATTCAAGCTGCACCTCAGGGAGCCTGAATCCCATCCAACTTCTGAGAGAACGACATGGGGAAATAAACAGTTGGAACATGTCTTTAGGACTGGCAATATTTAATTAAAGGTGCCATATTGTGAAATGGTTGATGAATACTCCATGTCGTTTTCTGGTTGTAAAGCATTTCTAGGTTCTATATTAATAATATTAAAGTATCAAAGCTTCAGTTCACAGAGAATTACATGCAGCTTGAGTTTTCAAAATGAGCCGTTTCGACTTCCTGAACTCTGTAATGTCACAACAATGCCACCACTCTTAGCCACGCCCACCTGGGCTCACCATTGAAACTTGCAGGATTTTGCTTCTTTGAATTTTTTGCTTTTTTCAGATCACTCTCAAAACAGTCAGCCAATCAGATGAGATTTTTCATGCTAACTCTCTTCTGATTGGCTCACTGACTCGTTGTTACTAGAACTCCAGAGAGAAGCCTTAAAGGGATACGCCAACTTTTTTTTTTTTCATGTCTTGCCTCACTCCCAAGTCCATGACAAGCAGATAGACACCATCCTTTCGACTGTGCGTGCAGTAACAAGGGAGATACGGCAGAGCTGGCGCACCGCTAATTAGCTTAGCTCAAACACTGGAAGTGTATGGGTAGTGTTAGCCTGCCTCCACCTAAAGTCATCAGAGAAACTCTTCAGCAACTCTAAACGGACCGATCTTCGTCTCAGAGCTGACAAAACTCTCTGGTAAGGCATCTTGAGCGGTCAAATGCCGCTAACGGGACGAGATCGGTCAAAACGGAGGGTTCAAGCAAAGACGCTTTATTTTGGTTCAAGCTAGCTACATCGAGGGTAGGTTAGCTTCCTGTTTCAAAGTAAAAGCACAAATTCTATCGTCATGGTTTTCTGTATGTAAAGGGCAACGGGTGTTTTATTTTGTGAAAGTATCCGGAAGTGCGTTGGTCACAACGGCTAGCTTGAGTAGCGCTGAATTCGTCGGAACAAAACTGTAAACAGCTGGTTTAGACAAATTAACGACACACTGCTGATCTAAACGGCTACTTTCTCGCCTAAAAATGTTTGAAATGTCGATAAAGTGATATATTTACAGAGTTTAGAGCTAAAATGAAATCAGCTTCTGACTGCTGATTTCGGCTCAGGTAGGAGGCAGGCTAACACTACCCATACACTTCCAGTGTTTGAGCTAAGCTAATTACGGGCGATACGGCTCTATCTCCCTTGTTACTGCACGCACAGTCGAAAGGATGGTGTCTATCAGCTGGTCATGGACTCAGGAGTGAGGCAAGACACAGAAAAAAAATGTTGACGTATCACTTTAAAGTGTAGATTCCTCACTGCATTGGATCATGAAACTACAAATATATTTATTTAGTGTCAATTCTTCAAATAAAACAAAGGAAAAGTATAAAATACGGGACCTTTTAAGTAGTTCCACATCAGCACATTACAACACCTCGTACCCTTGAAAATTCTCTCGCTTGATCTAAAGTGGATAAAAGGGGATTTTTCCTTGACAGTGGAATAACAAGCGTGCAGACATGAGGCTTGGCAGCAAAACCTTTAAAAAAAAAACAATTATTTTAAGGATATTCTTTGAAATGATTCACCTGTTTTTAATGTATTGTCGGTGATGCTGTCATCCCTCTGCGGTTTCAAATTATTATTATTATCATTTCCCACATGGGACTTTCCAAAGATCAATTTGTGCTCTGGAGTGTTTTCCTTGTTAAGCATTGTAAGGTAGACATTTTCATGGACATAGAAAAAATAATACTAAGCATTATCATCATAATGAGAGATTAATTATAAACCTCTTCAGCAAATGGCCTGACGTCACTGACTTTTTTAATGAGAATGAATTAATTCTGGCAAACAGTAAGCAGATCCAATTGAACTTAATTGGGCTTCATAAATTGGTTTCATTAGTGAGTGGAGTGTGATGGTGCAAAAACATATTTTCAGTTACAGTCGAAATGAGCATGCATGCTTCAGTTTTATTTGACAAAGCTTGGGAGGGCAATTTTAGGATAATTTGAGTGCGATTGTTGGGAGGCGGCGATAATAAAATATTTCTGACATTTAAATCTGTGTCAGCTCTGATTAATTATCACGCATTGTCTGGATGTTGCCAAGCAACGCGGATCATTCCACGGCAAATTGACCTTTTGACCAGAAGAAAAGTTGATCAAGACGCTGCAGTCGGGGTGGCACAGGGTGGGGAGGGAGGGGAGGGGTGTTTGGGGTCTGTCACTCCGCTATCACACCATCTAAAGATGCACGAGCAGGAGGAGAAGCCGGGCTGGAAGCAGCCTTGAAAACTCTTTGTGACATTTTGATTTGATTCCTTTGCCGCGGCGCCGCTTTGCTGATAAGTCGACATTATTCCTTCGCTTTCTTTAGTGGTGTCAAAAGAGGCTGGCGGAAAACTGGCTGACAAGGAGGAAGTCGTGTAAGAGAGAGGGGAGGGAGGTGGGGGGTGTGATACTGTGAACATGAAAACTTTATTTGGGCTATAAAAGCTATGAATCATAGTCCCCTGCCCGCGTAAAGGACACTGAGGAGCCTCACCGCTGTATTGTGCCTCTTTACACAGGGCTGAATGGTGAGTGAACAGAATGGGCTTCACTGAGGATGTTAAAGTCCAATATTGAAATAAGGTAGATTTCTATGTCATTTTTTGGACTATAAAGCAGGTCTAGGTTCTATACTGTATAGCTATGCCTTCACATGGTGGGATTTTGACATTTTCATTTTTTGATATTTCCATAAACTAGATGTTTTCAGCTATTCATAACTGGTTGAATAACTGAGATAGCCCTTTCAGATCAAAAGTTATGGGCATTTTAATCTATTATGACCAACACAAACTGAATAAACTAGAATGTTGCTGTTTTAACCCTCTAAAGACGAGTGTTTTACAAAACATTAAACAGCTTCTGAACCGTTTATGATAGAGACGAGCTGTAAAATGTATCTATGTGCCTCTATGACAAGAGGGGGCTGAATAGGGTGCGTGTAATCACGTGGTGCGGGAACAGACGCTAAACCGAGCATAGCATCCACGCTAAACCGAACGTAGCATCTATGCTGAACCGAACGTAGCATCGATGCTAAAAAATGAAATGCTATTTGCCACAAAAGCATAAAAATAAGTACTTTACGTTTTGTTTTCTTAAAATATTTATTCACCACGATGCTGTAGGGAGTCCAAAGTACCAGAATCACACTAATTATAAAAATCGTGGAAATTAGCCACCTATTTTGGCAGAGAATTGCATACACAGTGTATTCAGAGCCTTAAAACAAGCAGGCAGGACTTCCTGAACTTTGTGATGTCACAACAACGCAATAGATAGATTGATCGATTAGTTTAGAAGTGCTTTATATGAAAACTTCTGAGTAAGTCTTGAGAGTTACTCGTGGTCTGGCGCAGTGGTCCAGTGGTTAGCGCTATTGCTGAACAGAAAGAAGATACTGGGTTCGATCCCCTGGGGCATTTCTGTGTGGATTATGGGTTCTCTTCCTGTGTCTGTGCGGGTTCTCTCCAGGTTTTCCGCTAGGTTATATGTCTGGCGTCCCGTCCAGGATGTACCTCGCCTTCACCCTATGTTAGCCGGGATTGGCTCCAACCTTGATAAGCGCTATAGCCAATAGATGGATGGAAAGATACCCATATGCTATTACGTTTATCAGGAGATTGAAAAAATTCAAGCGCAATATGATGATGTGATATTAAAAGGAGGCAGCTTTCAGCTCCAGCAGGTCTGGCCTAGTTTGACCTTTGACATTTAGGCTTTTGAATGAAAACCGTCCACCTGATCTTTGGACTGTTTTCTCCTTTCCCCCCTGTGTTTCTCTGTGTCTCTGCCTGTGCTCAATCGACTCATCACTCACATCTCAATCACTCCAGTCCTCCCACTCATCCTCAGATTGTTCAGCCAGGAGAAACACTCCACTCCAAGGCCACTCACTTTTACTGCTCCACTTCGTCTTTGTGTATTTTCTTGTAGATGCCTCAGACCTAAGCTCTGTCCCCTCACCATCCTCCAACTTTTTCCTTATTAAGGGATTTATCAAACTGATTCTGAGTGCTGTGTCTGCCTCTAGGTTTTGATATTTAATATAAAACTCACATGGACCACCAAGTAGTAAAGAGTGCATCCAAGCACAGGGACTGTACAGTACATGACATTATGTTCTTCCAACTAAGACCAGACTTTGAGTCAGACTCAAGTTGTGCTAAATCAACTTTCTCAAAGTCGGACTAATACATCTAGATAATACATTTTCTCCATTTAATCCTGCATGTTTCCCACAATCAGAGACCAACTGGCTTAGGCGCTTTGCACCGTCTCCATAGTTCCCATCCCCAGGCTTTGACTCGGGAGTCGGTGCTAACTTGTTTGCAGGGCCGTTGTATAGAGGAGAAAGGGGCCCAGCGCTCAGTAGGGCCCCACAAAAAACCCCAGTAGTCTAATCTTTGTAGCCTATGACTGAATTATTCTGCTTAGACCCTGACTGATACTCATAGTAATGCTGCATTAGCATCAAAACAAAGTAAATAAAAAATGATAATACATACGTAGTCTAAGAAAGAAGGGGAAAAGTCAGGGGGGGGTATTCTTTCAGGGGGCCCAAAATTCCTAGCAACGGCCCTGCTTGTTTGTCAATTGTTTGGCCTGTGATGTAATAGATCAACAGGGGAAAAAAAGGTCCAATGCTAACAAGCTAAAGGCGGCATATCGCCACCTATTGTCGCAAGGCGGACATACATAAGTCAATAAATCGATTCCCCTCCTGTCCTTGTATCCTGGGACAAGGACAGTCGTCCAATTACAGCTCAACTTCACTGTGTAAACATACTCAGTGTGAAGCACCAAGAGAGGTTAGAATACCAAGAATCAGTCTGTAAAAGCTTTAGTTGTAACTTTGTTTCTTATTCCAACTACTTTTGATATAATTATCATGTTACCCCAAGAGCCTGTAGTCACTGCAGGCTCTTTTTGAGAATCAAGTCATTAAAGGTTCTGTGGAACTGCCAAGCGCGCCGACAAAATAGTTGTATTTTTTCCTTCATTATGACAGAAACAGGCTGAGCTGGGTGCAACCTGATGAGTTTTTCAAACATCAGTTCATCAGTGCCAAATTAATTACAATACCCTGACAGATGATAATGGATGTAAACAGTTTTAGACGTTTTTCTATTTGTTTTGTGCCAACCACTTTAACTGTGGCTGGTCTGGTCAAGATCTTAACAGATAGTGGAGCTCAAGCTGCAGAGTTGATGTTTCATCCTTTGCATTTATTAAAAAAATAACAGAGACAAACTGAGAAGAGTGGTTATTAGCAGTTAAGGTGTAGTAGACTTGAACTTAGGGTCCAAACCCACCTAGTTTTGTGATTGCGATCCTGTACAGGCCTCAGGACCGCAAGGACATCTATAACATCTTTATTTCTTATTTCACCAGCTGCATCTTTTGGATGTTCAAAGTACATCAGTGGTTTTTGCACCGCTTCCACCTCCAGCGCTCGTTTCTTTTAAAGTCTGGCCTCCCTTGCTCCACCTTGCTCTCTCTTCTTTTTGCTGATCTCCAGCTCTGTTTACCCGGTAGAAGTGGAGTGCATGTTGTTGGTCAGCTGACCAATTACAATTCAAGGCACATCAGGGTTTTAGGACTTGAGGAGAGGCTGCCCATTTAACCCCCTGTCAGCCTCTTAGAGGGGGGTAAATGGGCTCAAAGAAAGATGCTCCGGGCCGAAGCCAGAGGCTCAGACCGTCTCTACTGATTGGCTGACTATTTTCTGACTGACAGCATAAAAAAATTTAGTTTTCAGTCAAACACTCATAGAAACCCAATCCTGCAATTCTCCTAGCTAATCCAAAATTAGCCAAATGTTTTGGTTTGGTGTGAAGATGACTTGTATCAGAAGAGTAAAGTTGGTATTTTACTGTAACTTGGGAGTCTATACACACTAACCCTAAAGCATTTACTCAACCCAATAGTTGGGTTAAAAATAACCCAATGTTGTAGTTAGCATAACCCAAATTTTGGGTTGAATATTGAACCCAAAAGTTGGGTCAAAACGAATAACCCAACCCGTTGGGATAACCCAAAAAAGGGGTTTGTCCTCATTCGAACCAGCAATTGGATTAATATTGGGTTATTTTTCTTTAACCCAACAGTTTGGTTGTTAAAAACTACAGAGTAGGGATCAACTCACTGTTGGAGTCTCCCTCAAGTGGTCATTCAGGGAACTGCATCTTCAGCATTAGCTTTATTTTTCAGCCCCTGAGGTAACCAGGCTACTTTTAGTAATTTAAGATGACACATTTAAAATTAATAGGTCAAAATATCCAATAAAAACACTGACTGAAGAAATTGGTTTCTTGCTTAAAAGTCTAATCTGAAGGTCAAAGGTGAACATTTGGTATATTTGGCACCATGTGAGAAATTTTCTTAGAAACCGTTTGATGGATGCCGTTCTGAAGTGTTTTAAATATAGTATTGCCCCATGGGTTGTCTTCTATTTGAGTCCAAGATAATTATGACAACATGAGATATTCTTTTAAGAGAGGCCAGTGCAACATAGTTGTCTACAGAAATGGAAGCAAATCTGTCAAACAGCCAAGAATTACAGCTGTCAGGGACGATGAGCTCAAAAAGACATAGGTCTGAAAAATCCAGACTGTCAGGCAAAATGATTCTGATGCTTCAATGGTCTGACAAAGGGAATGTGAGGCTATGACTGATGGACAAGATATACTAGTGGGTTTTTACGTATTACTGATTTCCATGAGAGAAAAGGCCTCGGTGATGAGGACTCTCCTCACGTTGGATTAATGAGATCCCAACAAGACAAGTGTCAAGGCGTCCTCTCCTCAAAATGTCAGGCCCTTGCACTTTGAGCTTGTGTGGGAGTCATTGCCAAGATGTTAATGCGGGTCATGTGACGTGGCCTCAATTTGATTGGCTGTTAAATATCATATGCTTCAATTAACTCTTATAGAATATGTTTGAACTTTGTGTAAAAGTGGCACGTGGTGGTTAATATCATCAAATGTTGCACAGGTGCTCATTGTTGTGCAGCTGCTGCCTTAAGTTTGGTATTAGTAGAATTATGTAGAGAAATGACATCACTTCCTTTGTAGAAAGACACATTGTTCATTTTATAATGTCCTTAAAGCGGTTTGTAAAAAATATTCCTCAATTTTGGATGGAAAGTGTCACCCAGTGGGAAATTTTGGTCATCGTTTGCAAAGTACCAGAATTTTGTATTAATGGGATTGGTTGTTGCCAAGATGTGCAACAAACAATTCCTGTTGTGCAAAAGATACTTGTTATATAATCTGTGTTTGACAATGTAGGTTTTGCATATTTCCCAATTTTGTGAAAACGAATCCTACCTAAGATACAGCACCACCTGCTGGTGGGAACTGGGAATGTGTTAATTATGGTATCTGGCAACCACTCCACACAAGATATAATTTATCTTTATGGTGTGTAGCCTACTGCAGTACTACATTTGTCAAATTAGGAATAAATAAATAATAATGATAATAATTAAATTACATGCTAAATTCAAAATGGCTAACTTCCCGTTGGGTTAAGAGTATTGCCCCAGGAGGCTTAGTTGAAGACTGAAACATAGCACAAGGGCAACTCTTGAAGCTTTCTAGTTGGCACCCTATAACAATATTACCACACCTGTACCCATCTAATATCAAGATATGTTCATTCAAGATACGCATATTGCAATGCTTCTACAATGTTTCGATGGTTTGATAATCTCGAAAATGCTTAAAAATGACAGAAGGCACATCCATGCCCACTTGTGAAAATAATTGAAACAGTAGTTCAAACATTTTGTGAGGTAATTGAATTGACTTGTAATTTATCCAATATACTATTTTCCACAGTTCGAGTTAAAAATTTTGATATGAAAAGACAAAATCTTTAATTATTTATTTTCCTGTTGGCCTGAAGTAAAAAGCAGTGGTCATAGTAAACCAATAAATAACAAGTCAGCCCATAATTGATCCATTAAGTCTTAGTTTTTAGTTCTCCATTGCAGTAATCCCCCAAACACCAGGGGCCATGACCTCAGTGAGTGTTTGGTCCTCATGTACAAGTACAAAAACACACTTTTTTTCACAGTTCTGCTGAGTGACTTGTAGTAATAATCATTGTGACGCACCAGCCACTCCCACACACACACACACACACACACTAGCTCTGAATGCCAGGGGCTAATGTAGTGTTAGGGAGTATCAGTTCAGTGTTTACTTGTGTTTCCTGGTCAGGGGTGAGAGGATTAGAGGCACCCTAGGGGTGGGAGGCGCTGCGTGAGTTAATGTTTCACATCCAACAGATTAAAGCACAAGCTGCCAAACGTCCAAGCAGACGCAGGGGACCGAGGGGCAATGGATCAGAGAAATTACTCCACGCTCAGTTAGGGAAGGAAAGACACGATCAACCACAAAAGCCTTCATTAGCGGCGAGCTGCTTCACTACTACTGTCCTGGAAGTGGAACTGAGGAGGACCCGGGTCTGAAAAAAAATCCATCAGCAGTGGCTTTCACTTAGATTCGCTTTACTGGAAACACTTTACTTCCTCAGGCACGGGGCAAATCTGCCCTACAAAGGCAAAGTGCAGTATCTGCAATTTCTTTTTCTTTTTGACCAATCAAAAGTGTGGCATATTCTCTTCAATCTGGTAGAATTTGATATTGGTACTGCTAAAATTTCTTATATTTATAATTTAGAGTTATTGGGCTTTTTATTTTGCTGTCTATCCAAAAAAGCACTGTGAAACCAAGGCAAAGTGCAGTATCTGCAAAGAGTACTGTACTCCCTACTTTCTAGAATTTGGAAAAAAACCAAGGCTAAGTGCCGTATCTGTAGCTAATACCAAGCCAGAGTGCAGTATCTGCATTTTTTCTTCTTTTGTTTTGACCAATCAAAAGTGTGGCATATTCTCTTCAGAATTTGACATTGGTATTGCTAAAATGTATTACATTTATAATTTAGAGTTATTGGGCTTTTTATTTTGCTGTCTATCCAAAAAAGCATTGTGAAACCAAGGCAAAGTGCCGTATCTGTAGCTAATACCAAGCCAAAGTGCAGCATCTGCACCAAAACCAAGACAATAGTGCAGTATCTGCCATAAAACGGTCAAAATTGGTCGGAAAGACAAACTACGAAATACATTTAATTCAGTCCACCTTTATCTAATCAATTATAGACTTGGTAGTTATTCATAATTTGATGCTTAAACCAGACAATGAAAAACCCAAAAAGCTGTTTTTCTCACTTTGGCCTTTTTACACATGCACTTTGCCTTTGTAGGGCAGAAATATGGAAGACCACTGCTGCTGAGGTTACAACATGAACACTGATCTAAAATGCATTCAAGTTTTTCTTGACCTTTACCTCTGAGAGGGAAATTGGTAGTTTTTCTTTAACCTTCCTTTCTTTCTCCATAGAAAAAACTTGGTAAAACTATCCTGGCATGATCCTTTGACTTGCCTTTCAGGGCCTCTGTAAGTCACAATGTTTTTTAATTGGCACAGTTTTGCAAATGTTTCGTTGGCCCATTTGCAATACCCAACCTGTGGCCTTGGAACAACTGGTGAAGGATGTTATGTTGTGTTGTGTTGTGTTGTAATGTAATGACCAAAGGCATTAGCATCAGGATTCGTCTTTGGCTTGCTCCTCTGTCCTTTCCAAAATACATATTTATTATATGTCAAAACTGGCTCTGCTCTCATCCTCACGATATTCCCTTTTAGTGCTCGAATCTGAAAGAGGCCTGGAGTCACTGCACAGAACCACGGGGGCAGATCAGGCAGCCTTATGCAGATGTTGACCCAGATGTGGGAGAATGCAAATGCCGTCAGAAACACGACTATGTTCTTTTTTTGATGGCACCTGGCAAGAAGGAAGCTTTAGCTCATGATTTTGTTGACCTCCTTACGGGACCGGCGGTGATAGACGACGAAGCCCCGTGCTCTCGTATTGTCACGCTTGTACCCTGAAGGGAAAAATGCTAAGCAACAGAGAAATATAACAGAGTGGGAGTTTGACAGCTGGAAAGAGACACACTGTGACTGTGCAGAAAACTTTGCAGGATCAAGTGAGGCAATGGAGCAGCAGTCAGCCAAGGGGAAATGGGCCAGGTCTCTGAATTGCCACCAGGTGCAGTACACAGAGATACGATCAGAACATAGTGAAGGTTGTTGCACTGATCTAATGCCCTGGACATGATGTTTTCGAAATTGGAGTGCATCAATCAACCGGTTGTCATATAGATCATACTGGAAACTGGAAAATGCAAGAGGTGGGGAGGAAGCTTATCCCTCCAGGATCCAACATTGATCCTTGGGGAACTCATTTGGACAGTAAGCAACTATTGGTGTAGGGTCCAGTCCAACATTTCAAGACCAGTCCACAAAATGTTGGATTACTATCAATTGTAGCCTCTTACAATATCTTTCCATGGCAACTAACCCATAAAAGATCTGAGAAATGTCTATAAGCTTTAGACGTTTTGATGTGTAACCTACAAGCTTAATAGAACAAATCGCCTTCCGGGTAGAAAACCAGCATGAGAACAATAGTGACGGACGAGAGTTTCGCTATATCTCATTTTTCATGTCACTATATCAGCGTTTAGACTAATCTGATGTTTGTTAAGTTTATAAAACCAATGATTGGACAAACATTACTATTTATGTGTGCACATTTTTGTAATTAGTCATGGTTATCAGAGATTAGCCGGGCTAACGGTTAGCTACCTGTTTAACTTTAATAACTCAGTGACTCAATAAACGCTCCATGAAAAAATATTTTCTCCAGTGGATATCTGAGTTCCAACATGACTGAGCTAACTGGAGTAGTTTCATGTCGTGTCCCACAACGGGAGGGTTTTAACAGCTGACGTCCTGCTGTTAGCTTAGCTACCGCCATTAGCTTAGCTACCGTTAGCTGTCCCTGTCAGCTGAGCCACTGATGCTTTCTAGACACTGTGATTCCCCCAAACTGAATAAATACAACACATAGCAACACAAAACACACACACAGAAACAGTAATGTTGCTTTTCTTCTAAAAAATATGATAAAGGCCTATAGCTAAACTCTCATTCGTTACTATTGTTCTCATTCAAATTACGTGCTGGTTTTCTACCCGGAAGTAGTTGTAAACAACAAGGTGATTCGGTCTATAATTCCATTGTAGTAAAACCAAGCCAAAGTGCAGTATCTGCCATAAAACGGTCACAATTGGTCAGAAAGACAAACTACAAAAGACATTTAATTCAATTAGACTTGGTAGTTATTCATAATTTGATGCTTAAACCTAAACAATGAAAAACACAAAAAGCTGTTTTTCTCAGTTTGGCATTATTTTTACAGATACTGCACTTTGCCTTTGCAGTATAAGCTTTAGACATTTTGATGTGTAATCTACAAGCTTAATAAAAGTGAGAAAAGTCCGACTTTAATTAGCCTACCCTCTTGCTAATTGCTGGTCACTGACTCCCTAGAAGCTGTGTGTGACTGCGCCAAAGGGACTCTGCTTCCTTTCAAGACCCAGATAGCAATTGTTTAGTGATGTGAGAGCGGTGGCTAGAATGCGCCTCGGGCTGGACACACTCTGAGGATTCACCCTTTTTATTTTTTGGTTTTCAGGACTCTGGGTTATTACTGAGAAATGAAGCACTGCACTCACTTCAGAGAGGAGGGGGGGACAGCAACAGGCAATGGAAAGCTCTGAAAAGCCACGAAATACCATCATCACCCAGGGGCTCCGCATGAACAGAAGATCAAACACACTCAATAAACACAAAAGTGTGAGGCTTAGGGAGATTAGCCTCTTGGTCAATTTGAGTTTTAAATGGAAAGTTTAATCTTAGCCCCAAATCTGTCACTAAATATCTTGATCATACTGTATATGCAAAGGAAAATAAAGGTGCTATTTAGATATGTTGGTAGCACTTCTTCAAGTTCTTCAAGTAAATAGCTAATTATCTGGAATATCAATGTAGCTGGGGCAATCATGCAGAGTCTATTGGCAAAGCTAGAGGTGTTTTCTTGGTTGGACTCATTTTAGCCTCAATTATCTACTTGTGCGGTCATAGGATTTGTTGTTATGTTTTCACGGTGCCTCTTGTGGCTGTCACTTCAAAAATATTGCTAACTACTTTAAACCCTTAGCAGCCATTGCCCCATCCAGAGTCTGGCCAGCATTAATTAGAAGCAACATGACCCCCAGGCCAGTCGGTGTAAGCAGCCTCTTAATGGCTCGATCCTCTAGATCATTCCATTTTATCATAATATTTTGTTTTATATTGTTTATTCAGAGCCTTCCCAGCCTCCCCTAAGATGTCCTTGATTGGTTTATTCATGGTTTCCCTCGGAGTTTGAAGCTTTGAGTGGAAAAACAGGCCTTTTCCAGTCCTACACCTTTGCTCATCATCCATTGCCCCAACGTTGTTCGCTCAGTTCCCCGTACCTCCATTCCCAGCTCCCCTCTATCTGGTCTTTTTAGGTCAAAGAACAAATGAACAGCTCTGCTCATTTTAGACCAGGGAACCCCACAGTGCCCTTATCAAGCCAAGAGTTAACCTCAAACACTGCATTCACTTGAGCTACTCCAACCACTTGAGGGCAAGTTGTAGAAATTAGACCACAAACTTTCATTAAAAAATGACGACTGGACAGTATATTTCTCCTCGTTGTGAATCTGAGAGGTTTAGAACTTTATAAACTTAATTAAATTCTCTCTTTTTGACGTTTTTTCAACTATCTGATACAACCTTTAAGGCATCGCTCCTAAATTACCCCTTTTCTAAGAGTTCCAGACCTCCATTTTTATGATCATGGGCCGTACTTATGCTAATTTCCATAGTTACTAAAATAATGATCCTAGCTTGATTAGATCTAAAAAAGATTGTGATTTTGGTTAGAATAAGTACTACTCAACATAGTCACTGTTAACATAAACTCTTCCTAATGAGAATCAAACCCAGCTTTCCTACTTTATATTTCCACTTTTAACAAAAGGAAATGCACCCGCTGGAATCAATCAAGATTCGGGAGCAGAAATTGATTTCTTGTTCTTTAAAAGTTTTATTTAGTGGAAGAAATCTTGATTAAGTTGCATTTGTTTTGTTTTGTTTGTTCTTTTTTTTTCATAAATTAGAAAAGACAAAAGGAATTGTGGTTGGCTCCAAAGAGATGTAGAAAACAGCTGCTATTGTTGAAAAGTAGGGACTTTGTTGCTTTATACCTTTATGCTCAGAAACTGTTAGCCAATCGGGCAAAAAGGTCTGGACTGAGGTAAGGCTTCCTACCCAGCAACAGACATTTATAAACAAGAAACACTAAATAGATGAATAAGTAATGTGTTTAAATTTAATTTCCTTCTAAATGTATAAGAAACTAATGCATAATTATCTTTTTTACGTTACTTGAACAGTATTTGCTGTTGTGTCCATAGCTAAATCCTTAACTAATGTATGCATTCGACCGTCAGGGCCGTTGTATAGGGGAGAAAGGTGATGATAATTCTAGGGGCCCAGCACCCAGTACTAGGGCCCACAAAAAACCCCAGTAGTCTAATTTTTGAATGACTGAATTATTCTGCATAAGACCCTGACTAATACTCATAGTAATGCTGCATTAGCATCACAACAAAGTAGGCTAAATAGGAAATGATAATACATACGTAGTCTAAAAAAAAGTGGAAAAGTCAGGGGGGAGGGGCCCACTTTAGTATTCTTTCAGGGGCCCCAGAATTCCTAGCAACGGCCCTGTCGACCGTACATACATTGACCCCAAAAACTGTAAGGAGTGGCTTTTGAGCTATTACCCCCATAATCCTGCTCCCCATCTAGAATAATGGCGCCCCCGCCAGCTGATGATTCACTAATGGGTGTCTCTCCGGGGGC
The DNA here is from genome assembly GCF_045865225.1 of Trachurus japonicus. Lineage (NCBI taxonomy): Eukaryota > Metazoa > Chordata > Actinopteri > Carangiformes > Carangidae > Trachurus > Trachurus japonicus. Next base: position 14,157,382 of record NC_140908.1, on the reverse strand, counting down.
ACAAATGAAGCGAAGACTTAAGATTCCAAATATTAGCATGTTGCAGTGATGGACTGTAAATAATGATGCAGGGAAAGTGAGCGCTCGGTGCGGACCTGTCACCCAGTTGACATTCCCTCATGTGTAGTCATGCTGAGAAATGATTTTCCAGCTTTATCTGTAGTCATGCAGTAAGGAACATTATAATCACAAGCCTGTGCTCAACTGAATACTAATACGAGGCAATTGCATCCCGACTGTCTCAGAGTTACATTAAAAGTCAAGTGTAAAATCTCATACCGATTTGCATATTATTTAATCAACTTTCTCTTCTCCTGCCTCTGAGCCCTTCTAAAGCAGTGTGAGGCATATTAGTGTGTGTGTGCATGTGTGTGTGTGTGTGTGATATAATATTCCCTGCATTTCCTTCTTAGAACGATCAGCCTCAGCTATTTGAAGAAGCCCTTTAATGTCTGTTTCAGTGTAATAATTTAAAGCGCACAGTGCTCCCATAGAAGCTAATGCATACTGTTCCAAGGAGCTGTAAAAAGTCAGTGTGTGTTAAAAGTTAGTCAGATAGCTAGGAAAGACACTCAGATGCCTGGATGCTTTAGAGGGTAATTCCAACTGCTTTCCAGATGATATGATGGTTGAAAGCTCCAGAATGGCAAAATGTAATCCAAACCCTAACCCAACCTAACCTACCATGACAAAACTCAACCTGACCTAACCAAACTTAACAAAAACCCAATTTAACCTAACCTAACATAACCCAACCTGACCTAACCAAACATATCATAACCCAAATTAACCTAACATAACATAACTCAACCTTAACTAACCAAACTTAACATAACTCAACTTAACCTAACCCTAACATAACTAAACCTAACCTAAACAAACTTAACATAACCCAATTTAACTCAACCTTAACTAACCAAACTTAACATAACTCAACCTTACCTAACCAAACTTAACATATGCCAACATAACTCAACCTTAACTAACCAAACTTAACATAACTCAACTTAACCTAACCTAACATAACTCAACCTTACCTAACCAAACTTAACATAACCCAACATAACTCAACCTTAACTAACCAAACTTAACATAACTCAACTTAACCTAACCTAACATAACCCAACCTGACCTAAATTAACACCACTTAACTCGACCTAACCTAAAATAGACCAACTTAACCTAAGATTACATAACCCAACTCAATTGAACCTAACATAAAATAACAAATATTTGCTCCCATTAATTAATAACATTTGAGCATTTTAAGTCACTTTATTTTCCTATACGTTCATTTATCAGTGGACCAATGGACCAAGTTGGACCTAGTTATATGATTGTTTTGTCAACATGGAAATAGTATGTCTACCTTTTCATCTCTACTCAGTCAAATTAAGACTATGAGATTTGGTTGAAAGCTCCAGAAAGGAAAAGAAAAAAGTTAACCGAAGTAAATTTGACATTGAAATGACACATTGGCATCACGAAAAGAAAAGACAAAATTTTCCGGAAAGTGCCTCGAGTGAGCAGCATGACGATCTGGTTATTTAAAGCAGACTGTTGTTTAAAGGTGCTAATGCATCAAGCGACAGGTGTTGGCTGCACCCTGGGGCTCCTTCTGCAGAACCGCAGCCTCGGAAAACAAAGGCAGCCACTCTGCAGGGCCCTTCTGGAGCCCGTTTATCCCATGTTGATTTCAGAAATAACCCATTTGAGGTTTCGGTAATAGCTGCAATCAATAACTGATGTGTCTCTCTGTCACTGTGAAAGTCCCAGCTCGGAGGCAAACAACATGACTCCACCGCTGCATTGTTTACTACCTGCTACATAGAAAGTAGGGACAAAATGAATGCACAAATTCACATCTCAGAGTTGATGTTGAATTGATTTCTGTATTTTTTTATAATGCGGTGCTATTGAGATACAAAACATACAAGAAACACAATGTGGAAAACCAAGATGGTAACATTTTTATATCCAACCTACTTTTACATTTGCAGGTACTTGTTTGGTAGATGCTTTTACCCAAAGCAGTTTAGAAGTGAGGAACATCAAGATCAAGTGATTAAGTAGTGAACCAAAAGTTATCCATGTTACGGAGCTTTCAGGGATGTCCTTCAGATGGTAACGCTGGAACAAGAAGCAAAAAGCTGAATAATTGAGTTCATGTAGATGGAGAAGATCCAGATGTTCCTTTTGTCGTCTTTACATGTTCTTGTTAGTTGTGTTGAAGGAGCTCTTTGAGCAGATGTCCTTAGGAGATTCTCGAATATAGACATCTTTTAACGCTTTAAGGGATGTCAGTGTCTACACTCAAGTGAGGAACACTACTGAAGCTTCCATTCAGCAGGAAGCCTTAGCAAGGAGATCAAGTTAAGAAGTAAACTGAAAGCTGTGGCAGGTTTTTGAAGGTGTCGGAGCAGATTCTTGGATTTAGACAGTGGCGTTCTTGCTCCGATATGGTTTGGTAGCTTGTTCTACAATCTTAGAACTTCAGATGTTCAGAGTTTGGACTGAGATGGTCTTGTGTTTAAGGAGTGTGGTATATTGATGTGTTGATGAAAAGAAGGGATCACCGCCGACACGTCTTCACTTGCATTCAAAAAGTAGTTTATTATCAAGAAGAAGAGCAGTGTACAAAAAATGTCGAATCTTGGAGCATCTCATGGTGCCAATGTGAGATCTCTCTCTATGGCTCAAAACCACAATCTTTATATACTTTCTAACTCCAAAACTCCACCTTCTCCCAACATAAGGATATAACTTACCATATTAGGCATTAACTGTTCAACATTAATGGAAGCATTCTGTAAATCGGAAGAAGCATAAAGCTGAAGAATTTCGTAGGCCTACATGTAGATGGAGAAGAATGTTGGCGATGGTGACTGGCCATTGAATTACTATGGGTTAATGTACCGATTGTCATTATTGCAGTTGTGTCTTTAGGTTTATTATGTTTAGGCACACAAATACTTGGTTAGGTTTAGAAAAAGATCACGATTTAAAATAAGTACTTTTCAACATCATGGTTAGTAGTGTTATGGTACTCAATACCGGTCTTGGGACCACATTTTCAAGGTCTTGGCCTCCGAATGGACTACATTTTTACTCAGTCTTGTTTCGGTCTTCCTCAAGACCACTGCTGCAGTGATATCTTTTCTTTTTAACCACAAATGTCTCTCTGTCACTTGCTCACTTTGGTTTTGTAATTCAATAACGTTAAGATAATTAAAATTGTTTTACAAAAGTATAAGCATGTGTAAATATCTCAAAAACTTGGGTGCACCAGTGTCAACAGTGGGAGACTTTAGCAGGTTCTGTTCAATCCAAATATTGTTTCAATTAAATGGTTTAGATTTGATATAAAATCATCTAATTCTTTTTAGCTGAGGAATAATGTTAAGCCACATGATTATTATGAGGACTGGTACTGAATACAGTAATAGCTTTGAAAATGGTCTTGTGTTGGTTTGGTCTCGGTCTCAGACTTGGTCTCGCCCCCCCCTTGGTCTTGGTCTTAAGTTAGGTGGTCTTGACGACAACACTAATGGTTACTAGGATTGTGACGCAGTAACCTACCAAGCAAACTATCCTGAGTTTTAATGACTCATCCATCCACCCCCACCTTGAATTTAAAGGGATAGTTCAACATATCTTAGTCTTACTTTTAAATATAGCAAAGACAAATGCTGTAATTAGTGTTACTGCAATAGATATAGTCAGGCAAACTAAACATTTAAATACAAAATTCAAATCAGCAGTAGGTTTGTTACTTTTAATTGTCGGTGCAAGCTATTTTTAGAACGGCGGAGCAGAGCCGTGAGCTGCTCAGAGCTACGCTACAGAGGCTCATTATGGGATTTCTTAGTTTCCTCATCAAACTCATCAAATACACAATCCAACAACTCCAAAACTCTCTGGTGGACAAGTTGTGACCTGCACATTCACCACGCTAATTGCCCCACGCAATGGGGCAATTTGCCAAAATGTTGAACTATCCCTTTAACAACAAAACTAGCTTCGGTTTGGACATTGCTATACGTGTGTTTACTACCTTGGGGTGATAAAACAGCACCTGAGTGGAGAAAATAAAGCTGATGAAATGCGATGGTGGCAAAATAAGACCGAGAAGAGATGCAATCGATCATCTAAGCCAGTGAAATTTAAAAAAGAAAAAAAAAATAGGAAACATCTTCAGCTGCAAACAAAGAAAGAAAGAAAAAATCTGGATGACAGGCTGAGACAGATGCATCTGCAGCAGAATCCAAATGATGACAACAAACAGCATGGTGGGAAACTGAAGCAGAGGAGATCACACAGGAAATAAAAATATACAGGATAAAATTAGCTCCAATGCAGTGAAGAAATCAGTGAATGTGATAATGACTAGAGAGAGTGCCTCACAATGTGTGTGTTTGTGTGTGTGAAGAGAAAGATGCTTCTATTACCTTAATTATACACAGTGTTAATGTAATCCATCTGCTTGCTCTGCTATATACAGTAAATATAAATGTTTTCCTATAAAAATGAACATACTATTGCTATTCTATTCTTAAACGAACACTATTGTTTGGTCCTTTGTGAGTTGATAACCACAACTTGTTGCAGCCATCCCCGTCCGTTCAGCCATGACAGAACATCATGGCTGCAAATGAGTCGAAGGTAAGATTATTTCTAAGAGACGTGGTTGAGATGAGGCTCTGGCCTTGGCATCATCATCATCATCATCATCATCGCCACCGCGCCTCTTAGAGCAGAAACAATGAAGAGTAGGCGTCGCAAGCAAGGCCAAGGTTCAGCATTGTTTCCTGACTATTGTGTTTTTCACAGCTAGAAAAACTTCATTGATGTCCCCAGGGAAATTGCTGTGTTTACAGTTGCACAACATGCAGTGATGAAATAATATTAATACTGTAGTAGATAAGTGTCTGAAAAGAGGTAGACTTATGTATGTGCACACAAAGCCTCTTGAATACATATTAGCCAATCAAAACTAACATAACCAGACAACCTTAACCCCTACTGTAACTAACAACTAACAGTTAATCTAATAGTTTAGCCTTACCTAACCAAACTCAGGCTAACCTAATATAACCGAACCCATCTTAATATAACCAACATTACATATCCCACTGCATCCTAACATAATGTAACTCAACATAAATCAACCCAACCCAATCTAACCAATGTAATCCTAATCCTAATTTTATTCAACCTAACCTACAATAACGACCTAACTTTACCTGACATAATCTAATCTAACCTCACCAAATGTAATCCTAATCCTAACCTAAATTAACCCAACCTAACCTACCATGACAAAACTCAACCTGACCTAACCAAACTTAACAAAACCCAATTTAACCTAACATAACATAACTCAACCTGACTGAACCAAACTTAACATAACCCAACATAACTAAACCTTAACTAACCAAACTTAACATAACCCAATTTAACCTAACATAACATAACTCAACCTGGCCTAACTAAACTTAACATAACCCAACATAACTAAACCTTAACTAACCAAACTTAACATAACCCAACTTAACCTAACCTAACATAACTCAACCTTACCTAACTAAACTTAACATAACCCAACATAACTAAGCCTTACCTAACCAAATTTAACATAACTCAACTTAACCTAACCTAACCTAACATAACTAAACCTGGCCTAACTAAACTTAACATAACCGAACTTAACCTAACATAACTCAACCTGGCCTAACTAAACTTAACATAACCCAACATAACTAAACCTGACCTAACCAAACTTAACATAACCCAACTTAACTTAACATAACTCAACTTAACCTAACCTAACATAACTAAACCTGACCTAAATTAACACCACTTAACCCAACCTAACCTAAAATAAACCAACTTAACCTAAGATGGCATAACCCAACTCAATTGAACCTAACATAAAATAACAAATATTTGCGATTACTCCCATGTATTGATAACATTTTATCATTTTAAGTCACTTCATCATTTTCCTATACATTCATATCTCAGTTGTTGGTTTTTCTGAGAAATACCTGTAGGTAGAAACATGCCATACTACCTTCTGCCTTCTTTTCTTTGCATCACATTGAGAAAATAGCAAATCCTTCAGATGTCTCAACCAGTTGGAGTTTGCACTTGAGGCGCTGAACAAACCCTGTGACAGACAGCTGATCTGTGAGATGTGCAGCATTCCCTAACCAAAGCAGCAGTGCTCTTAGTGCTATAGAGAGAATAACGCACTGTATAGGAAAACACCGATCTCAAGGACAGGCACTTTAACATAGCGCGCGTTTGATGGCTACAACCCCGGCATCTCGAGGTACTAATAGCACATCAGCATAGTTCTCATCTGCATCCTTAAGCTTTTTCCGACAAAACAGGTGACAGAACCCGTCAAAAACCATAAGATGTGTAGTATAAACTTTGACTTTATGGATGTGTATCTGCGTTCTGAGGGTACACAAGAGACACAGAAGCAATGTCTCGCCTCGGGGCATGCAGTCAGGTATTAAACACCCTGCACAGATATTTCAAACAAGACTATTTTTAAACTCTCCTGCCAATTTGCAGTCTCTCTGGGTGATTACCACCAGAATAACTATGCTAATTGTTTAATAAGCGCACTTTGCTCTGCATCAAAGGAGAGATTTTTGCATAATATTTCCCGCAAGTTCAAAGCTGTCGTTATGCTGAACAAATGGCCCCGACTGTGGAGGCTGCTTTTAAATGCACCAAAGAGAGCGGGGGTTAGAAGACGGCCATGTAATTGCGTAATTAAAACAAGGTTATCAAAGTCATAGCATAGCACTTTTGTCATATATTTGCCATTAAAACGCTATAGGCTCCTTCTGTGCTCCATGCCCCAGGCCTTACAGATCTTAATTGGGCACCGGTGTCAAGTACTTAGGCGCTATCTAATGTGATTTAATTTATTCACTTTCTTCTAGACACAAAAAACCTCTGGCTACACAAAGGGAAAATCTTTTTTTTTGTTTGTGTCTTTGAATAAGTCCTCCAATTGTCCCTGGCAGATTTCCTAATTCAGAGGGAAAATACCATCCAACGTTGATTGAGTTGGATCTCTACACTGCAAAAACTCAAAATCTTACCAAGAATATTTGTCTTATTTCTAGTCAAAATGTCATTTCTAGTCAAAACCAATCTCATTATACCTAAAATTTGTATATTTATACATATACATACATGAAAAAGTAGCTTGTTTTAAGCAGAGCCGTATAGGGAAGAAAGGTGATGATAATTCTAGGGGCCCAGCGCCCAGTAGGGCCCCCCCAAAAAACCCCAGTAGTCTAATCTTTGTATGACTGAATTATTCTGCATAAGACCCTGACTAATACTCGAAGTAATGCTGCATTAGCATCAAAACAAAGTAAATAAAACATGATACATAGTCTAAGAAAAAAAAGTGGAAAAGTCAGGGACCAGGGGCCCACTTTAGTATTCTTTCAGGGGGCCCAGAATTCCTAGCAACGGCCCTGCTACTAAGCCTATTTTCACTTGAAATAAGTAGAAAAATCTGATAGTGGAGCAAGTTTTTCTTTCTTATTACAAGCAAAAAAAAATTCCTTTCACTGGTTCACTTTCAAGTGAAAATTAGTTAAATAAGTAAAAAAAAATAAGTTAATTTTTAGGTGATGAGTCTTATTTAAAGTGGAAAGAGATTAGTTTTGACTAAAAATGAGACATTTTGACAAGAAATAAGACAAATATTCTAGATTTTGAGTTTTTGCAGTGTGATCTGTCTCTGTTTTCAATGTGGGTGGGTGGTTTTGGGGACTTGGGAGTTGATAGAAAAAGCAGTCTTTCCATACTGCTGCCTACCTGCCATGTGGCGTCTCCGGGGGGGCGCCGGGGAGGAGGATTTTTTTTTTTTTTTTTTGGTGTGACAGACACGGCCTCAGCCTGGGCTAAGGAAGCAGAAACCCCCTCGGAGGTCTGAGTTGACTGGCAGTCAGTCGACAAGGTCATGATAGCAAAACTGGTTGCATGGCTCACAGCCACTGCATTAATCCCCTCACTCCGCCCGCCTGCGCCCACTTTTGACATTTCAGCCACTCGATTACATCACATCTGGTCCTCAAATGGGGAAGAGAGCTTGAACATTTCTGCACAACCATTTTGTGATTAACCCTTGACTTTCAAAAAATCCTGCACAAGCACAACCTGCCAATCACAAAAGTCTTAAAAGTGCCATACTATGACATGCGAAATTGTGTTTTTTTTAATTAACTACGTTCTGTATTGATACTCGTGATACAATTGAGCCTTGAAACAATGCCACGACTTTTTTCATTAAACACTTTATTGAAAAAGTTTCAATTACAGTCAGAAAAGTCGGGCATCTCACAATAAGAAAATAAAGACATACATATGAGACATATAAAGTGAACAAAATAAGTACATGTGTCAATACAGGTATAAAGTTAATATAATAATAATTTAAAAAACAGGTAAGGCGTATTACATTTCTCTAAATAGTTCTTGAATTATGTTGTTATGTTATTTCAATCATTTTTATACATTCAATGTAGTTCTTAAATTCAATTTCAAACAAGGTCGAACTTCAGAACAACGCCAGGACTTCGAAAATACCACATGAAATCACACAATAACACACATTAAATAAATAACATGTCATTCAATTCACAAAGAAAGAGTAAAAGAGTGCTTTTTTTTATTATTATTATCTAGGTGCTTTAATAATGATACATTTGTGTTAGGTCCAAAAACAAAATACACACAAATAAGTCATAAAACAAGACATCAGGACTTTCTGAATTTGTGATGTCACAAAATTGCACTAAATCGTTCAGAAAACCTGTTGCTATACAGTAGAGCTCCAGGGAAAAGCCTGGTAGAGGAGATGTAAAACTACATAGAGATACATTTAAATCTAAAATAGATCTTCTTATGCATCAGCGCCAGAAAAGTGCAATATAGCCTATGGGACCTTTAATGTATTAAAAATTCCAAAATAAAACTATCACCAAAAATCTGAATCTCACATTTGAACCCTAACCCCAAAACACTTGATGTTTAATGTCTTGTGTGGTAACTTATCTGTGTGTTAAATCAGTCCCCAGGGACTTCAGACATTATAACACAACAGAGGTTGTTAGTAAAAGGTCTCAAGGCGCCAAAATATTCTTCCTTTGCTGAAATAGATCGTCCCTCATGAGCAATGAATCATCCACCCACTGTGTTATGTCAGGTTTTTGCAAAGAAAGAAAGTAGACATTTCATGAATAGAATCTCTCTCTTTCTCTCCATCCCTCCTTTCCTGTCATCCTCCCATTCCCCTCTTCTCATTTTCCTCAGTGTTTAATGTTTAATTTAAACCTCCAGTGCAGAACAGTCAGAATCAACAAGAGTGTGTGTGTCCCACCTGCAAGCAGTTCGAAGTTCCACAGCGCCCCCACATGGAGGCGAGGGGGATTGCCCCCCCATGTTGCCCCCGTTGGCCAGACAGGGAGAAGAGACTAGAGACGAGCCGCCTGTTTGCTAAGGAGGTGCAAGGCGCAGCAGGCGCAGTTCAGCCGTAGCCAGAGGGGCTTTGCTATGTTTAGTCAGGAAGCCATTATGTAAGTTGTCATTACGTTCTTTCCAATTCCCCCCCCGTTCCCGTCCGGTGATAGACAGCTGGCATGAGTGTGTGTGGAGTGGAGGGGAGGGGAGAGAGGAGGGGAGAAGGGGAGGGGAGAGCATCAGAGGTATGATTATAGACATCCCTACTGGGCAGACAGACAGTGCCGAGGCTGACAGGGACCCCACACAACCCCGTGCAGCCCAAAACCCGAGGTGGATGTGAAGCTGCTTTCATCCTCTTCCTCCTGACAACATCGTTATTAGTGTGATGTGGTGTCGGTCTCTCTGAGCCGAGCTGCACCAATCAATATCCCTCATTTAACCGTTAATCAAACGCAGACTGTTAATGGTATCGCTTAATCTGCAAATATTGTCTGTGCTTTTTTTTTTTACTGTTTCTTGACATGTACACTGCAAAAACTCAAATATCTTACCAAGAATATTTGTCTTATTTCTAGTCAAAATGTCATTTCATTCTACTTAAAATAAGACTCATCACATTAAAAAGTAGCTTGTTCTTAGACACGTTTTACTTCTTTCAAGCAGATTTTCACTTGAAATAAGTAGAAAAATCTGATAGTGGAGCAAGTTTTTCTTCCTTATAACAAGCACAAAAACACTTGCTTTCACTGGCAGATTTTTCTACTTATTTCAAATGAAAATTAGTTTGAAACAAGTGAAAATTATCCAAAAACAAATACATTTTTAGGTGATGAGTCTTATTTTAAGTGGAAATAGATTAGTTGACTAGAAATTAGACATTTTGACAAGAAAGAAGACAAATATTCTCTAAAAGATTTAGAGTTTTTACAGTGTAATGTTACCAGGGCCGTTGCTAGGAATTCTGGGCCCCCTGAAAGAATACTAAAGTGGGCCCCTTCCCCCTGACTTTTCCACTTTTTTTCTTAGACTATGTATCATGTTTTATTTACTTTGTTTAGATGCTAATGCAGCATTACTATGAGTATTAGTCAGGGTCTAAGCAGAATAATTCAGTCATACAAAGATTAGACTACTGGGGTTTTTTTGTGGGGCCCCACTGGGCGCTGGGCCCCTAGAATTATCATCACCTTTCTCCCCCCAAGAGTGATGTGACGTATATGTTAGGACGGGACCATATAGATTTATGAGGACAGCTGAAATCTGCTGTGGGGCTTTTAATCTGTGTTGTGTTCTTTGAGAGCTTGAAACAGGTCCAGATACAGGTTGAGGCTTGGGTTTTGGTTTTTGCAAAAATGAATGTAATTGCAAAAATCTGCCATACTGTACAATGTGTCTTTTTATAATCTAGGGTCTAAGAATATTTGTCTTCTTTCTTGTCAACATGTCTAATTTCTAGTCAAAACTAATCACTTTCCACTTAAAATAAGACTCATCACCTAAAAATTAACTTGTTTTTAGATCATTTTCACTTGTTTCAAACAATTTTTCACTTGAAATAAGTAGAAAAATCTGCCAGTGAAAGCAAGTTTTTTTTTTAATGCTTGTAATAAGAAAAAAAAACTTGCTCCACTATCAAATTTTTCTACTTATTTCAAGTGAAAATATGATTGAAAGAGGTAAAAAGTGTATAAAATCAAGCTAATTTTTAATGTGACGAGTCTTATTTTGAGTATAATTTGATTTGCTTTGACTAGAAATGACATTTTGACAAGAAATAAGACAAATATTCTTGGTAAGATTTAGAGTTTTTGCAGTGTAAGACTGGAGACGTTTAGAATAGTACGAGGTCCATAAAGAAAAAGAACACACTTCACTTGCACCTTAAAACAAGACGTCAGGAGTTCCTGAACTTGTCGTTCTGAGAAATAGAGTTCCAGGGAGAAGCCTGGGAGAAGATACTGTATGTAAAAACACATTGAGATTGGTTTTTAAAACCTCAAATAGATCCTCTAAACAGGTTCGAAAAGCCCTGCAAACATCTTCGCCCTCACGGTGGCTACTGGTGTTTGTAAAAAACCAACATCACACTGACAAGCCAAACTCAAACCGGCAACAGAAACAACTGCAGAATCATTTTCAGACGAGGGGAAACAACACACTCAGCAGTGGGAATGATTGTGGCCCAGTGTTTTCAGAAGTACTGTGATCACTATGCTTCACTTCATGTCTCACTTCTGTCACTTCCTGTCACATCTTCCCTCCACCTGAAGCCATAAAAGTCCCAAAATGACACTTAAAACCAAATAACTCAACAGATTCTCACAGCAGGACCATTTAGTCCTATATTAATCCAATATAATGAGTTGGAATTGTACAATAAAAATTGACAAAAGGGGAAGCCAGTACAGTGGAGGTGCATGCTTCAGTGAACTTAAGTATTACAGTCCTTATACCGTATTCTGCATAGTTCACAGAAGGTGCCGAATAAATGTAGTGGAGCAGAAAGTTCAATATTTCCCTCTGAAATGTACTCCAGTGGAAGAATTAAGTAGTGTAAAATGTAAATACTCACTCAGAACTGTACCACACTGTTAATGTACATAATTACCTTCAATGACTTTGCATATATAAATGCATTAAAGGAATAATGCCCATCTAACCTGATGTTTTAATCGCCTTGTTGGCCCTGATGGTTTCATTGGAAACCTGTACTTGAATTTAAATATACTTCTACATTAATACTGTGATTTTATCTTAGGGAGAAAAGTGATTCATTGAGATTAATTACAGAAAATTGTGCCATTAATTAGTTTTTTTTTAATCAAGCGATGGCCCTAATTAGAATACTTATTCAAAATGTCTGTAACAATATGTAGCGATGTCCTTCACCTAAGAGGTGATGACACCAAATGAAGCCGTGTTTGTGCCAACGCTGACCACAGAACTATTTTCTTTTTGCGCTTCTAAACAAACAGCAGCAAAGGAGTGATTCTAAAACACGCCTTTAAAGGGATATGCCAACATTTTTTTCTTTGTGTCTTGCCTCACTCCCGAGTCCATGACCAGCAGATAGACACCATCCTTTCCTCTGTGCGTGCAGTAACAAGGGAGATAGAGCCGTATCGCCCGTAATTAGCTTAGCTCAAACACTGTAAGTGTATGGGTAGTGTTAGCCTGCCTGCTACCTGAGCCGAAATCAGCAGTCAGAAGCTGATTTCATTTTAGCTCTAAACTCTGTAAATATATCACTTTATCAACATGTTTAGGTGAGAAAGTAGCCGTTTAGATCAGCAGTGTGTCGTTAATTTGTCTAAATACCAGCTGTTTACAATTTTGTTAAGACAAATTCAGCGCTACTCAAGCTAGCTGTTGTGACCAACGCACTTCTGGTTACTTTCACAAAATAAAACACCCGTTGCCCTTTACATACAGAAAACCATGATGATAGAATTTGTGCTTTTCTACTTTGAAATAGGAAGCTAACCTACCCTCGATGTAGCTAGCTTGAACCAAAATAAACCATCTTATTTTTGACCGATCTGGTCCCGTTAGCGGCATTTGACCGCTCAAGATGCCTTACCGGAGAGTTTTGTCAGCTCTGAGACGAAGATCGGTCCGTTTAGAGTTGCTGAAGAGTTTCTCTGATGACTTTAGGTGGAGGCAGGCTAACACTACCCATACACTTCCAGTGTTTGAGCTAAGCTAATTACGGGCGATACGGCTCTATCTCCCTTGTTACTGCACGCACAGTCGAAAGGATGGTGTCTATCTGCTGGTCATGGACTCGGGAGTGAGGCAAGACATGAAATAAAAAATGTTGGCGTGTCCCTTTTGTGTCCCCCCCACCACTCACCCCCCGCTTGTGACTGGTAACTTGGCTTTAAGGTTTACTCAGTTGTTTGCCCTCTAACCTGAACTCCATCCCCTTCCTCGTGGGGAGTGGTTTCATCATCATATACTCGGAGCCCCATGTTGTTTTCTGTTTCATGCTATGGCCTGGGCTGTGGGTCCAGACTGGGCCACCAGATGCTCACCACCACGATGTAGCTGGGGGGAAGGACATATGGAAGACCAGTGGCGGACAGGCTGTCAGGAGTAGCGGGACATTTCCCGGATCATTTTGGCACCGTGGACGGTCGACTTAGCCAGCCATGATAATGAGTTGTCTGTATATGACGCCTGCCTTGCTGGATTGTGAGTTTGCCTTTTGATGCAAGTCATTTATACTAGTAATGATCTGTGGGAATCACTTGAAGTATTCATATCAGTCATGTGTTTTAATTGACCACTGTTCTGAGCATTTAAGACATTATGGTGCACATGTAGCCTCCATTTTCTACTATAATACCTGAAGAAATACCAAAAAATAAAATATAAATATCAGAAAATCACATTAATTGATTATGATTTGCAATCTGGATAACCCTCCTCCTAGATGAAGCCAAATGTACCAGTCCAGTACCTCTTGAATCAATAAGGTTCGCTGCCAAGGCCTCAATCATGCAAAACTTTAAGCCTTAAACAGGTGAGTTGTATAAAAATTCACCTTTCTTAAAGTTTTTATGAGGGACCAAGCAGGCTTTAATGTTATGTTTATCTCTGCTGTAAAGTTGAGCATTTTAAAGGGATAGTTTACTCTAGTATAGATTGTTACCTTTATTTGTCTATGCAAGCTATTTTTAGAACGGCGGAGCAGAGCCGCGAGCTGCTCAGAGCTACGCTACGGACGCTAATGGGATTTCTTGGTTTCCCTCATCAAACTCATCAAATACACAATCCAACAACTCCAAAACGCTCTGGTGGACAAGTTGTGAGCTGCACATTCACCACGCTATGAGATAATAACACAACGTTACCACACAGAGTTGTTTTCGAGGTAAATACAGAGACTGTTGATGAAAAACTGTCCCTGAAGGCAACGTGACTCAGCTGTTTTGCATGAATTCTCCCTCTAAAACAACTCTGTGTGGTAACGTTGTGTTATTATCTCATAGCGTGGTGAATGTGCAGGTCACAACTTGTCCACCAGAGCGTTGTGGAGTTGTTGGATTGTGTATTTGATGAGTTTGATGAGGGAAACCAAGAAATCCCATTAGCCTCCGTAGCGTAGCTCTGAGCAGCTCACGGCTCTGCTCCGCCGTTCTAAAAACAGCTTGCACCGACAATTAAAGGTAACGAACCTACTGCTAAGACTATAGGGATTATGGCAATGGGCCAATTTGCCAAAATGTTTAACTATCCCTTTAATGGGTGTCTATAGAGATGGGATATAGGCTTCCTATGGTCTTTAGAATTGCTAGTTGGCTTTAGTGGGTGATACTACTGCAAAGTAGCTTTTATTTGAGTTCTGAAGTGTTTAGTCAACTGAGTGTAGTTTGAAAACACCAGAAAAATCAGATTTAGTAGAGGATTGTTCTTCCTCCCTTAATCTAACATCATTACTGAAACTAAATTAGCATTAATGCGCTAACAACGTTACTGAATGTTATCCAGGACCATGTTTCCGATAGCCGGTCTCATTCAGTGTTTTCTTGGGATGCCTTTGACCTTTGTGCTTCACTCCCATTTTATCTTTGCAAACCGCAAGCCTGCACAATATGTCTTTCACACAACTCTGGGCTCTCCACACCTTATCAGTTAGAGCGCAGAATAATGGTGCAAAAAAAAAAAAAAAGCTCTCTGTTTGAGATTGATAAAGGGAGGGTGACAGTTTTTCCCATCAAACACTCGGAGCTTATCTGAAACGCTCGTCTCGAGAGGTGGTGGGATAGCGGGTATACGCTCTGGAGAGCACGCCTGGCCCTCGAGCCATCCTGGCTGTTCAGGAGGGAAGGGGATGCATTCAGCATGGCTCAGAGACCCGGGTTTATTCATTAAACATCACGGGCACTGCTTCAGCACTGGCCGGGCCCCGCAGTAGGCTATAGCGACAGATGGTCAGACGTTCACTGTGTGTAACTGAAACAATGTCCACTTTGCAACTCGGCGGTGACCAAGTGGTGCTTGTCAGAAATAGGCCGACACAAATTGCCCTTAAAATGACATAGATGGCTCTTTTTGTGTGGTGCCAATGCAGCAGAGTGTTCACACTGAGATCACAGCTTTGAAACAAAAATAGCTGCAGACTGAGCACAGGTATTAGGCCTACATTATACGCCAAAGCTTTTTTTTTTTTTTTAAAGGCATACGCCAACATTTTTTTTTTTCGTGTCTTGCCTCACTCCCAAGTCCATGACCAGCAGATAGACACCATCCTTTCGACTGTGCGTGCAGTAACAAGGGAGATAGAGCCGTATCGCCCGTAATTAGCTTAGCTCAAACACTGGAAGTGTATGGGTAGTGTTAGCCTGCCTCCACCTAAAGTCATCAGAGAAACTCTTCAGCAACTCTAAACGGACCGATCTTGGTCTCAGAGCTGACAAAACTCTCCGGTAAGGCATCTTGAGCGGTCAAATGCCGCTAACGGGACGAGATCGGTCAAAACGGAGGGTTCAAGCAAAGACGCTTTATTTTGGTTCAAGCTAGCTACATCGAGGGTAGGTTAGCTTCTTATTTCAAAGTAAAAGCACAAATTCTATCGTCATGGTTTTCTGTATGTAAAGGGCAACGGGTGTTTTATTTTGTGAAAGTAACCGGAAGTGCGTTGGTCACAACGGCTAGCTTGAGTAGCACCGAATTCGTCCGAACAAAATTGTAAACAGCTGGTATTTAGACAAATTAACGACACACTGCTGATCTAAACGGCTACTTTCTCGCCTAAACATGTTTGAAATGTTGATAAAGTGATATATTTACAGAGTTTAGAGCTAAAATGAAGTCAGCTTCTGACTGCTGATTTCGGCTCAGGTAAGAGGCAGGAATAACACTACCCATACACTTCCAGTGTTTGAGCTAAGCTAATTATGGGCGATACGGCTCTATCTCCCTTGTTACTGCACGCACAGTGGAAAGGATGGTGTCTATCTGCTGGTCATGGACTCGGGAGTGAGGCAAGACACAGAAAAAAAATGTTGACATGTCACTTTAAAGATTTTTTATCCCCGCCCATCTTGAAATTTTCCAATAGCGAGTCACTTAAGTAGCCTAAGCAATCTGGTCTGAAGACATAGCAATGCTCAGAGGACATTTTACACCCTCTTGTATTATAAAGGCATAAAAAATATGATTGTTACTGACATGTAGCCACTTCCCATCTGCATTGGGAATCAGTATTTTCCTTTTTTTATAACATGGCTATGTCTCTAGAGATCAACACTGCTCTCTTCAAAGACCAATCATCTTCTGATGAGCCTCAGACAAAATAACAAAATGTATTCAAGACATCTTTTTCTTTACTGGACCTCCCATGTGGCTTCTCCACAGCTCATCTTCTGTCTTATCTCTCTATATTTGATAAGAGAATAGGGATTTTTATCTGTATTCAGCTCATTGCTGTATGCTGTTGTATTCTGTACGTCCAGGCCACAATATGGGACTGTTGCTACTGCTGCTGTTCTTCCATTTTGTTGTTTGCAGCAGCAAGAAAAAAGAGCTTAGTGAGGCAGTTTAGGCCCAAATTGTTTTCTGAGTGCAGAAAACTCTCCAAGTGCCAAATTGCAGGAAAATTGAAAATTTCCAATTGGGTGATACAAAATGAGCTGGGTAGCTATAGTCTCTGAAAAGCAAGCCGTTCTGATCTAGAACAAGAGCAAGCAGATGTAAAATGACCAAACCATGTACGCATTTGCAAACTTAGAATGCACCAGAGTATAAGCAGTTATTTGTGATGTAAAAAACAAACTGCAGTTAGAACGGTGGAGCATCAGTATAGCTACTCTATGCAATTCAGTAGCCTATGGCACCATTATGTACAGGGGGATGAATAACATTAGTACTGGGCTTAGCTATTTGTAGGCTAACTAGGCTATATCATGTCTAGTTTTGCTGTTGCTACACACAGTCAACATTAGCATCACTTCAGCTTGGCTTCTTAGCTAGCATGCTAACCAGCTAGCAAGTCATACGGCTGGCCAGATATACTATAGCCTACAACAGCGATCAAACCTTTTGGAAAGACTAGTAAGAAAGATGCAAACCAGATCGTTGTTGTGACATCACAAAGTTACGAAAGTTAAAACGGCTCATTTTAAAGGGATAGTTCAACATTTTGAACAAATTGGCTACAAATTGGCCCATTGCCATATTAACACGATAGTCTTAGGAGTGGGTTCGTTACCTTTAATTGTCGGTGCAAGCTATTTTTAGAACGGTGGAGCAGAGCCGTGAGCTGCTCAGAGCTACACTACAGAGGCTCATTATGGGATTTCTTGGTTTCCCTCATCAAACTCATCAAATACACAATCCAACAACTCCACAACGCTCTGGTGGACAAGTTGTGACCTGCACATTCACCACGCTATGAGATAATAACACAACGTTACCAAACAGAGTTGTTTTAGAGGGAAATACAGAGTCTGCTTGCCGAAAAACTGCTCCCGACAGGAACACGCATCAGCAGTTTTGCATGAATTTCCCTCTAAAACAACTCTGTCTCATAACGTTGTGTTATTATCTCATAGCGTGGTGAATGTGCAGGTCACAACTTGTCCACCAGAGCGTTGTGGAGTTGTTGGATTGTGTATTTGATGATTTTGATGAGAGAATCCGGGCCAATTTGGGCCAAAATGTTGAACAATCCCTTTAAAGCTGTGTTTCTGAATGGAGACTTAGCATTTCTCTGTGGACTGAGTGCTTTGATACTTTCACAGTATCAATAAAGAACCTATAGCTGCTTTAAATATCCAATATGGGACCTTTAAGATAGGAAGTTTGTGGAGCTGTGACCTTTAGATCATTACCTAGTGCAAAAAATGGATGGTAGCCTATATAAGCACAAATATCCTTGCAATACCGAGAATGCAGGAAATGTCATCTATTATTATCTTCATGTTAAAATGTTGCTTATTGTTTCTGGATTCCAAAAGTTAGCAAACACGGTATAATTAGCCTGGATTAGATTACATCTCCTCTGTCTGTTCCTCTTGTAAAAAACGAGGGTTACAGTGTAACAGAAAACGTTGGGTTTTCATCCAAATTGAGGCAGATGGATAATGAGAATGGCTGGCTGGCCTCGGGCTTTGTCAGTCTGGATCCCTCAGTTGTCAGGGCTGCTCTATTTTTCCTCCGCAGCCCTGACAACTCTGTCCTGCTGCGTTCACTGGTCGGAGATGAGAGAGCGGGAGAACATCAAATCAGTTTGTTGGGAGATCAAGCACAGTCTGTCCAATTCAAGTAAACTCAGGGCACCAGTTACTATTATGGATGTATCATTTTTGATGGTGCTGAAAACACTGGAGTCACTCTCGCTCTGTCTCATTTGAAGCTAAAATACTCTGGATCTGATGCTATTAGCAGCGTTGCCCTCACAAATCTACACGTTGTTGATATAAATGAGAATTATTGTGTAACGAAATAAGCACAGAGCGGTTTGACGCCCACATAGAAGTATTCAGAATCACACTGACTAGGCCAGTGGACGGCTGCCAAGGCTTCATCCTTTAATACTGGAGCGTAACCCATAGGCCTCCTTTCTTGACATTTTATCAGAGGCCATAAAGTCAATATCTGGATCTCATGCAAACATGAAGTCCATCCAGCTTTAATTAACCTCACTCAAAGACCTAATGTGAATGTTTGCCTCCTCGCTTTTACCCACATGTCGAGTTTTCACCATGCGGGCGTTTCCTGTATCGGCAACTGAAAGATTTTACGGCAAAAATATTAATATTATGAGATGAAAAGTTATAGTTGTGTTTGACATTGATTTCATAATTATGACTTTCATCTTATCATTTTCAGTTTTAAAGGACAATTCCGGGCAAATTCAACTCAGGGGTGTATGTTCCTAACATTTTAGGTCTAAAAGAAGGAATCTGAAGATTTTCAGTTTAATTGCTCCTGTTTTGCGGTAGTTGTGTCTGTCCCCGCATCGCCACGGCAGCGATGAATGGGAGCGGATGGAAGTTCTGCTGTTTAGGCTGTTTACAGCCCTCAAAGCCGCAATTTTTTCCACAAACAGCGTCAGATGGAGACTCAAACATGCACCCAGAAGTTTATTTACTTAAAGCAAGCCGACATGTTTGTAAAAAGATCTAATTCAAAGTCTCGCGCTAGACCCAAGTTGCCGTGCTCGGTGTGTTCAGGTGCAGTGGGAAAAGCTCCCGTTTGTGTCATAAACACAGGAATATCTACTCTTGACGTTGATATGACTGATCTATATCAAAAGGGGGATACCTAAAAATCTCCTGCCTGGTTGTGTTACATCTTAAAGAATGTGGTCACCTACAGTTTGGGGGCCTGCTGGGATGTCTACCACCAGTAGATGTGATACAATACAGGGATAACGTCCCTACTTCGATTTGATTTACATAATAAAATTGTGTCAAAAGGGGGATTGTTACAATTGGATCTGTTCTGGGACGTTATGGACTCTGTTTTTATACTTGAAATGACGTGATGTATGTTTTGAGATATCATGTATTCTAATTTAGTACTTGAACGCACATAACCTGATGTGTGTGAACATGAAGCCAGATAGTGTGACTGATAAACAAGGACTTAATGTAATGTAATAATAATCTCTTAGTCTGTCAGTTAGGTCTGTTGCATTAGATACACGCCTGAACAACAACACACACACAAATGTTGCTTATCACATTCTGAGAACATGCGTGGACAGTGGTTGACCTGTCCACATCACCGGTAACTGGCCAATTATATTCTGTCGTGTGAGACCCAACCTCTGTACAGGGCAGGCCCAGCCCAAGAAGATAAATATGAACCGTTTACACTACAACCTAGGGCTGGGACGATATGCTTTTCTCCCGATTCGATTTTTCTACGATTTTTTGGATGGCGATTCAATTTAAATTGCGATTCTACTACGATATTGCCGATTCTCTCGATTTTTAGTCTTTAGCATTTTTAACATTTATCTGCACACAAATACTGTAGGAGCCTATAAATTAACATACTCCATTATAAAGTGAACTTAAACCCTTTTCAAAACCTGTACTCTCTGTATGTAAAAAAAAAAAGGCTAACGAATGCACATTGCACAATATTTTAAAAAATTCAAAAAAAAATAAAAATAAAAATTCAAAAAAAAAAAAAAAAAAAAAGATTTTTTCTCCCACCCCTACTACAACCTGTGATATTTTTTCATTGGATCGTTCCTTAAACAATCAGCCAATCGGCAGGGCCGTTGTATAGGGGAGAAAGGTGATGATAATTCTAGGGGCCCAGTGCCCAGTAGGGCCCCACAAAAAACCCCGGTAGTCTAATCTTTGTATGACTGATTTATTCTGCTTAGACCCTGACTGATACTCATAGTAATGCTGCATTAGCATCAAAACAAAGTAGGCTAAATAAAAAATGACAATACTATGTCTAAGAAAAAAAGTGGAAAAGTCAGGGGCCCACTTTAGTATTCTTTCAGGGGCCCCAGAATTCCTAGCAACGGCCCTGCAAGTCCGTGTTTAATGCACTGAATGTCATAACTGTGATCGAGGACGGAAGGCCTCACTTGGGTTGTAATAAAATTCTACAGATATGGAAGTGTTCCTCTAGTGAAAACATGTCCACGTCGTTTTTTATGGGCACAGAGTCATGTTCCTACTTTCTTACATTTGTTATTAACAGCTCCACTTATAATATTCTTCCAAAATCCTGATTAAAGCTTAGGTTTTGCAGTAGTCTGTTATATCCCCCCTTCTCTCTTTGATTCCTCCTTGAATACAGGAAAAGGCTTTGTTCAGACAGGGACGATGAGAATTCATTTGAAAAAAAAAAAAAAAAAGAGCCAACTTTAATTATGACCACTGGGCAGATTTATGAGGAGACCATTATGATATCAAGCGGCTTAAGCCCAACACTTTCTACACTTCACAGTGCCCCCCCCCCCATCACCATCCTGATAGCGCTACAGTTAAAACGCTGGCCAGGAGGCAACATTAAGAGCAGGAGGGAAAACTTCTAGAGACATGAAATCTGGTGGGGGGTGGGGGGGGGGGGGTGGGGGATCAGAGGGGAACAGTTTGCAAAGGCAAATGACACAGTCGGATGGTCATATTACAGTATGACTGACTTCAGCAGATGGGAGAAGCACTTATGAGATTGATAATGGTGGTGGCAGCACACTGCGACCCCCGCAGAGAGGAGCAGCACTCAGGCATTACATGCTAGAGAAATACTTTCTGATCAAGAACACACTGTGACTTTAAAGGAGCCATTACGTTTTACCGTCGCTAGGCTATATGACGTTAGCATCAACAGCTGTTAACCTACCAGTACCAGTCTGGAGGAAACATGGGGAATTTAGCATTAGCATTAGCATAACATGCCAAGGGCTGTCCCCAACTGTCAAAATTAACATGCTAACCAGGCTAGCTAGCCCCTTTAAGAACTGAGGGCGTTGTTCACACGGAAACAGAGCTTCACCCAAAATGGTATTTTTCTTAAAGGGATAGTTCAACATTTTGGCAAATTGGCCCATTGCCATAACCCCTATAGTCATAGCAGTAGGTTCGTTACCTTTAATTGTCGGTGTAAACTATTTTTAGAACGGAGGAGCAGAGCGGCAGGCTGCTCAGAGCTACGCTACGGAGGCTAATGGAATTTCTTAAATACAAAATCCCAAAACTCCAAAAGGCTTTCGTGGACAAGTTGTGACCTGCACATTCACCACGCTTTGAGATAATAATGGAACGTTACGAAATGGAGCCGTTTTAGAGGTAAATACAGAGTCTGTTTGCTGAAAAACTGTCCCTGAACGCAACGCGCATCAGTGGTTTTGCATGAATTTCCCTCTAAAACGGCTCCGTCTCGTAACGTTCCATTATTATCTCATAGCGTGGTGAATGTGCAGCTCACAACTTGTCCACAACAGCCTTTTGGAGTTGTTGGATTGTGTATTTGATGAGTTTGATGAGGAAAACCAAGAAATCCCATTAGCCTATACGTAGCGTAGCTCTGAGCAGCTCACGGCTCTGCTCCACCGTTCTAAAAATAGCTTGCACCGACAATTAAAGGTAACGAACCTACTACTATGACTATAGGGATTATGGCAATGGGCCAATTTGCCAAAATGTTGAATTATCCCTTTAATCATTGAGAAAAAAATAACCAATCGTTTCAAGAAATATCTATGTACACATGGATCCACCAAAAACGACTCAAAACACTACATATGCCAGGCCTGTGTGGCGCTGTAGGCTAATGCTACCAAACATATTTGCTGCTATGCTAATGCTAAAAAATGTATGTTTTTTTAAGCCGATATTTAGCGGGTTTAAATGTTTTTTTTGGCCGGTGCTAAAGGGGTTAAAGGAATAGTTCACCAAAAAATGAAATTCAGTCATTGTAACCTTGTAATATTCATTCATAGGTCTACTGCTCGTTCGCTGCAATCAAAGTGTCCTGAAGGGATATAGTCCAGAGTTTACTCGAAACAACGTCATTTAGGACATTTTTGTGTTGGGCACGGTGCACACATTGCGGGCAAATCCTATACAGGACTGTTTAGGCTGTAAAAATGTCCTAAATTACATTGTTTTGAGTAAACTCTGGATTGTATATCCTTTCAGGACACTTGGATTGCAGCGGACGAGCAGTGTGCAGGAATATTACCAGGTTTTTGTGTAGATTTATGGGCCTTTTTGACTATTTTCTCTCATTATTGACTCTCATATAAGGATTTCATTGGACTACGAGTACGAACCCCCCTCCCGGATCTCCAGATGCACTGACTAAAAAACTACTCCAGAGTATTCATCAGCATGAGGGTGAGTCAATAATGACTGAATTTCATTTTTTGGTTAACTATTCCTTTAAGAAAACAGCTGATAAGGCTAATGTGGGGTATCTAGCAAGACATTACAAAACTTACTAATGGCTCCTTTAAAATCTGTCTTTATTAGCATAGAAGCTACAGTAAACGACTACTGGTCAGACTGCAGTGAAAGTTGATATGATATTCGTGGCCACCAGAGAACGACTCCTGATCAATTCAGTGATCAAACGACTTTTCCTCCGAGGCCACCGCTGCTCTCTGTCAGCACAAAAACCGTTCATACCAAACATATCTGAAGAAATACTCTCTACAAATGTATTTCCTTTCTTTATGTACCTGATGACTAAAACATGATGAATGTTTGCATAGCTCCGTGTCAGCAGCTCTGTACACTCGGTAAAGCTCAGGGAAAAGATTGTGGTCTTGTTTAAAGAGGCTTTGGCAAAAGTTCAGCAAGGATAATTCTCTTTCTCTCTGATTCTGGCTGTCTGTATGAATTTCTTATATTCAGCTATGACCTTCATTGCGATCCGCTTTCCCCTTATGACAGCTCTGTGCCAGAAAGCTTAGGCCGTGTGACCCTAGCGATGGCGCAATGTTTAACCATCATTCATGCAATTATTTACGCCTTTCATGCTGTCATGTTTAAAATCGTGAAGGTCTTAGGAAAGCGCTACTCTAAAACCATACCTGGGACCAGTTTTGCATTCAAGCTGTGTTCACAAATTGGCCTCCAATTTGTTTGTCCTTACCCTTTTATGTGACCCACAACAGATAGAAGAAATAACTAACCCTTTCATAATTTGAAATTCTATGGGATACTTTCACATTATTATTGTAGGACCTAGACCTGCTTTATAAGCAAACAACACATGGACATCTACCCTTATACTGTGGGGTCTTTAAACAGATGATTTAAAGGGATACGCCAACATTTTTTTTTCGTGTCTTGCCTCACTCCCGAGTCCATGACCAGCAGATAGACACCATCCTTTCCACTGTGCGTGCAGTAACAAGGGAGATAGAGCCGTATCCCCCGTAATTAGCTTAGCTCAAACACTGGAAGTGTATGGGTAGTGTTAGCCTGCCTCCTACCCGAACTGAAATCATCAGTCAGAAGCTGATTTCATTTTAGCTCTAAACTCTGTAAATATATCACTTTATCGACATTTCAAACATGTTTAGGCGAGAAAGTAGCCGTTTAGATCAGCAGTGTGTCGTTAATTTGTCTAAATACCAGCTGTTTACAATTTTGTTCGGACGAATTCGGCGCTACTCAAGCTAGCCGTTGTGACCAACGCACTTCCGGTTACTTTCACAAAATAAAACACCCGTTGATCTTTACATACAGAAAACCATGACGATAAAATTTGTGCTTTTACTTTGAAATAGGAAGCTAACCTACCCTCAATGTAGCTAGCTTGAACCAAAATAAAGCGTCTTTGCTTGAACCCTCCGTTTTGACCGATCTCGTCCCGTTAGCGGCATTTGACCGCTCAAGATGCCTTACCGGAGAGTTTGTCAGCTCTGAGACCAAGATCAGTCCGTTTAGAGTTGCTGAAGAGTTTCTCTGATGACTTTAGGTGAAGGCAGGCTAACACTACCCATACACTTCCAGCGTTTGAGCTAAGCTAATTACGGGCGATACGGCTCTATCTCCCTCGTTACTGCACGCACAGTGGAAAGGATGGTGTCTATCTGCTGGTCATCAACTCGGGAGTGAGGCAAGACACGAAAAAAAAAAAGTTGGCGTATCCCTTTAAACAGATGATTTGATGCACCTTTCAGAAGCGATACATCCAGCACGATTCCAAATGCAAGTGAGTGACATGTTTGCCAGTAGGCCTACATGAACACTCACTCAATATGCTCGATATTCTGGTCAGTTTCATTCATTTTTGATGGTCGTTTTGTTGTTTGAAAGGAAAGCTGGTCGTCCACAGTTGTAGAATCAAACAAGCTTGCGTCCTCCCTGGAGCTGATCAAAACTGTGATATCATCTGAGAGCTGCTGTCCAGCTGTTTCAGACAAATCTTCAAAGTGTCCCACTCTGTATCTGTATTGGACATCTGTCTCATTCATCAGCATCACGTACGAACGCGTTTGTTTTGCGATATTCTTATCTTGATGTCATTACATCCTTTTGCAATGTCTAACTCACATTTGGGGATTTGTGTACTGTATTGCTTTTTTTTTGGTTTTTTTTGTTAAAGGGATAGTTCAACATTTTGGCAAATTGGCCCATTGCCGTAATCTAATCTATATTGTCGTAAGCTATAGTCACAGCAGCAGTAGGTTCGTTACCTTTAATTGTCGGTGCAAGCTATTTTTAGATCGGCGGAGCAGAGCCGTGAGCTGCTCAGAGCTACGCTACGGAGGCTCATTATGGGATTTCTTGGTTTCTCTCATCAAACTCATCAAATACACAATCCAACAACTCCACAACGCTCTGGTGGACAAGTTGTGAGCTGCACATTCACCACACTATGAGATAATAACACAACGTTACCACACAGAGTTGTTTTAGAGGGAAATTCATGCAAAACCGCTGAGGCGTATTGCCTTCAGGGACAGTTTTTCAGCAAGCAGTCTCTGTATTTCCCTCTAAAACAACTCTGTGTGGTAACGTTGTGTTATTATCTCATAGCGTGGTGAATGTGCAGGTCACAACTTGTCCACCAGAGCGTTTTGGAGTTGTTGGATTGTGTATTTGATGAGTTTGATGAGGGAAACCAAGAAATCCCATTAGCCTCCATAGTGTAGGCTAACTCTGTGCAGCTTGCGGCTCTGCTCCGCCGTTCTAAAAACAGCTTACACCGACAATTAAAGGTAACGAACCTAGTGCTATGACTATAGGGATTATGGCAATGGGCCAAAATCAAAATGTTGAACTATCCCTTTAAAAATGTAAGAAGTAAATCTGTATAGAAATTGGTTTAATTGTTTAAGTGGTACATTGAGAGACAGTAAAGAACGCATCTCACCTGGATAACAAAGATAAGATTCAAACACTTGAGTCAAGGACGAGTGGTTCACTCTTTTCATTCCTAATGTGTTTCAGGATGTCATATCAGAAAGTCTTCTTCTCCCCTGATCGTTGAAGTGGTTTTAATGAACTCTATGAAAGCAGATCGTTAGCAGATATCTCTTTGTTAGTATAATTACTTAAAGCTTCACCCATCAAGACAACTCAAGCAGAGGCGGCTCTTCACACAAACACACACAAACCTTATCTTTATCTTTCCGTGTGAAATCTTCCTTTTCTCTGTTTGACAGGCGGCTTCAGAGGAGCTCTGCCAATATCATAGCAGAGTTCCAAATAGTTTCACAGCTTGAGGACACAAGTGCAAATGTTAGGCCACCTCTGTCTAAATCAAACGCATCTTTATTCTGTTCACGCTGCAGACAGTCTGAAAAAAAAAGAGAAAGAAACAGGCTGCGGCATGAATACCAACAGCAGCCCCCTCTGCTCTGCTTTGCATTGCTAATGTGGTCCGAAAACTTTAAAGCTGTGAAATAACTCAATGTGCAAATCGGGGGAATCTGAATTATGATTTATTTATTTTATAATTATTATGTCACACATTGTATGCGCTTTAAGTGGCTGTGATATTGAGAATTACAGTGATTTATTTAGTCCAGGGGAGGCTAATGTCACACCGAAGGGGAGTTGTGTCGGTGTAAAATACACATTTGTAGGTCTAAAAGGACTTCAAAGTGAGCAGAGCTGCTCCACCTCGAGCCATGTTTGAATTAATAACTCTCAAGCAGTGACAGCATCAGGACCTTCTCGGTCTGACAGTATAGGGAGGAAACTGAACGCTCCTGCAACTTTCCCATCAGCCACCACTTTCCTTTCCTCCCTGTTCCCAGTTTTTATTTCTTCTAATTTCACTTTCACTTTCTAATTTCATTTCTTCTAATTTCACTTTATGACTGTTATATCCAGGGCTGTTGTATAGGGGAGAAAGGTGATGATAGGGTTAGTAGTGATTTCATTTATTAACTTTCTTTTAGACACAAAAACCTCTGGCTACACAAAGGGAAAATCATTTTTTTGTTTGTGTCTTTGAATAAATCCTCCAATTGTCCCTGGCAGATTTCTTAATTCAGAGGGAAAATACCATCCAACGTTGATTGAGTTGGAGCTTTACACTGCAAAAACTCAAAATCTTACCAAGAATATTTGTCTTATTTCTAGTCAAAATGTCATTTCTAGTCAAAACAAATCTCATTATACCGAAAATAAGTATATTTATACATATACATACATAAAAAAGTAGCTTGTTTTTAGACACTGTCTACTTTTACTACTAAGCAGGGCCGTTGTATAGGGAAGAAAGGTGATTATAATTCTAGGGGCCCAGCGACCAGTAGGGCCCCCCCTCCAAAAAATCCTAGTAGTCTAATCTTTATATGACTGAATTATTCTGCATAAAACCCTGACTAATACTCATAGTAGCGTCAAAACAAAGTAGGCTAAATAAAAAATGATAATACATACGTAGTCTAAGAAAAAAAGTGGAATAGTCAACGGGCAGGGGCCCACTTTAGTATTCTTTAAGGGGGCCCAGAATTCCTAGCAACGGCCCTGGTTATATTATATCACTTCATTAAGTGTGAGAAAGTGACCATTAGTACTTCAAATATGTCATCAGTCAGGGTCATCCTGTTATCTGCAGCCTTTGTTAATTTGCCAGTGGTTCTGTGTGTGTAGAGTTTTGATAGATGATTTAAAAAAAATCTTTTTGGAAGGTGAAATCTGAGTTGAAATATATTTGTTGCAGCTTCTTAGACTCGAGAATGAGGCTAAAAATACATGATTTACTGGACTGTTTAACAGCATGTCAGTAAAATTCAATGAAACAGAACATATTAAATGTCATTATATGTCTATATATTATACATTGGATATAGCTGTAGCCTAATTAGTGTAATGAATTTACGTTGAGATTAGACAATTATATCATATAACCTACATTTTCATTGTCTGCAGAATGTTGTCTCAGCCTGCAGGTGAATAAATCTAACAAATAATCTATCAAAAAGTAGATTGCAAATCTTTACATAACACGAAAATCAGCCTGATAAATAATGTAGACTACTAAACAATGCATAATAAAATATAATAGCTGGAATTTATTGCCTCTTTTCTCCAGCTCAGACTCTTCTGCTCTTGTTTTTTTTTTTTTTTTTAAGATAAGTGTTTCACTGTCGCTCATATTTCTGGTCCCACTGGGTTAAAATCAAGGCTCTGCTTTTTATTTAATGTTGCCATAGTGAACAGTGGAATAGGAGCTCCACTATTGAAAATGAATTTTATTTTATTTCTTTTATTGATTTATTATTTTAATGGAACTGAAATCTTAGTTTCCATCTCAGAATTCAGGATTAGTCACAATTTGTTAAAACTGATTCCTAGAATAGATCCCAGGTGATCTAGGATGGTTAATGTAAGGATCAATTAATCCAGATAACTAAAACTTATCCTGGATATGTTGAATTTGCCTTACAATTACAATTTTAATGTTGTGCAAAGTGAACTAGTTTTTAACAAAAATGTATGTATTTATTTAATTGTTTATATCCTGATAAGTGACGTAATCATACCTGCCTTTATTGCCACGCCCTTCCTGACACATTATTGGTTAATGCAGCCCAGCGTGGCTTTGTAAACACACAGCCCATAAGCTTCCAGACTTGTCAAGGTATCTGCAGTCAGGTAGCACAGACCGGAAGTCGACCACTTTTTGCATAAACTATATTTTTTGTTTTAGTTTACTTTTAAGAATCATCCACCGATTGAAATGTCTTTTTTTTCTAATAACAATATGAATTTAATTGCATCCATAGTGACGGTAAATAATAACCACAGTCAGTCTCTCGTTGGCTTTGTTTTAATTTAATTTACTCGACCGCTTTTGCTGCTTTTATTTTGAAATCGGGCGCTGACTTCCGGTTCACTTCCTGGTTGATGTGGACAGGAGGAAGAAGAGAAGAGAAGATAGAGCCGCTGCTGCTGCTGGGTGAGGTCTGTCTGCTCTGTTGTTGTAGCTGCTGGAATAGCAAATAATAATGGAGCAAGTCTGCTGCAAAGTTGAGGACGAGAAGCGGAAAGATTTATGAAGTTAGAGCCGCTTTAACCTTTAAAACTCTTTATTTTATTTTTATTCCCGGGGACTGGTGGTGCTTTATTCTGGAGCTTCCTTTTCTTTTCTTTCTTTTACCCAACATGCTGCGGTGCTGCTCTTCCCCATTGGCTGGCAATGGGCTGCTAACTTAGCTGCTAACGCTAATTTACATGTCAGAGCACCTGTCTGCAGCCGCTTTGTCTCACTTAACGTAAACTGACTGACTTTGCACGGTATTTACTTTCTGCTATTCGACCCCCTCGCCTGCAAGAATAAAGGACAAAAGGGACAAAGAAGATGATAATGGACTGAACACAAGAAATGCTCCAACAACACGAACTGTGTCTGCGTCCCGTCGGATATTCATAGCCTATAATAAAGCCAAGATATTCTTCTAATCTAGATACTAAAGAAGACATGGCGTCCTCCAAAGCAAAAGTAGGAGTGAGTGAGACTAATAACTCCCTGAGAGAAAGTAAAAGCAGCAGCAGCAGCAGCGGCGGTGGTTCATGTCCATCCGCAGGAGAAGCGGCTCCCAACCACCGGATATACAGCCTGGATGAGCTGGAGACCGTTGCCACAGTTGGTGAGTTGTCAAACTAACATGTCCAAAATTAACTTGTACTGTATCTATTTTTAACATCACAGCACAGCTTCAAGAGTCCTGCTTCCTTCGAGTCTATTTAAAGTCTGCAAATCCTTCTACAAACTCTATTAGTTGTTTTTCTAGCTGGTCTTAAAGACTGTGAAGTAATTTTGTAAGATTTTGTAGCTCAGAAATCTCTAATTAGGGTGAATGCTGAAATTAATACTGTATATTGTTTCATCTATATTAGTAATGGTTCAGAAATGTTTTCAAACCAGGGCCGTTGCTAGGAATTCTGGGCCCCCTTAAAGAATACTAAAGTGGGCCCCTGCCCCCTGACTTTTCCACTTTTTTTCTTAGACTACGTATGTATTATCATTTTTTATTTAGCCTTCTTTGTTTTGATGCTAATGCAGCATTACTATGAGTATTAGTCAGGGTCTTATGCAGAATAATTCAGTCATACAAATATTAGACTACTGTTTTTTTTGGTTTTTTTGGGGTCGTGGGGGGCCCTACTGGTCGCTGGGCCCCTAGAATTATCATCACCTTTCTCCCCTATACAACGGCCCTGTTTCAAACTATCAGTTTTAAATAAATTCTTCGTACTGATCTTCAACAATTCAAATCATTTCCAACCATTTCATATATTGTTTCATCTCTTCAAGATTTCTTAACTTTATTCAGCTTCCAGCTTTCAGCATTCACCCGTATTTCCTTTAGGAAATGCATTCTCTAGTTACTACTTTCACTTCAGAAGAATAGGCTATGTGATGCTAAAGAGGTTGCGTTTAAAGGTCCAGATTGTATAAAATATATAGTTCAGGTTCTATTTTATTTTATGTAAATATCAAAGTTTGTGATGTCGTAACGAAGCAGCCAGGGCTCTCGGGCTGTACCCAGCCCACCTGGACCCACCACCCACCCTTCAGTGATTCTCTGAGTGTTTACCTGAAGTTTGCTATAGTTTATTACAAAATTTAGAAGGCAGTGGGGAATGTTTCCTGCTGGTTTTTAATTTTCTTCTTATGGATCTACACCTCAAACAAAAATGGGGAAAGTTTCAGTATGGGACCTTTAAAGGGGAACTAAGCAAAACAATGGAAAAGTGACCGAACTTGCAAACCCTCCTCCCAGCCATGTGCATTTGTTTTCATTGAAGCCGGCGAGAAAGCAATCAATAGAGCCGGTATATAACGTTATATATCATATATGATGTTACAATGTGTATATTTGCATAGTCTAATCTGTTATAAACAAGAAATTATTGGTGATGGGGTGCTAATGTGTCATGGTGCCACAGAGATGAAGGTTTGTTTTCAGCAAAGAGACACTTCATGGAAGGCAGAGAGTCTCCATTCTCCCTGTAACAAGTTACAAGTCATTTATTTAACCATCACAATTACTCTGAAGCTGTTTAATTAAGGTAAAAACGTAGCATAGCTAAGCTAAAAAATCCTGCATAGTTCCTCTTTAAGTTGAAGTTGGTGAACCTGAAGAAGTTGCTGAAGTAAAAAAGCAGATAATGATCTACAAAACACTGGAAAGAAGTTAAAGATCCCCTCGTTCACACAACACCCATTGGCACAGTTGCGTAATTGTGACTTTATGACACTTCATTAATGACTAAAGCAGTGGCCCCGTTGGCAAAATTCTTGTTTTTGCTCTGCTATCAGTGGACCACCCAGAAAAACGGCATGTTTAGCATTTCTGCTGGAGAAATCCATCAAAATACTTATGTTTGTTTTTCTGCTGCTCAACTAATAGACTAATTAATTCACTTTTGTTAATGCTTCCCTGAATCCTTTATCTTGTTTATAAAAAGTATTTTTTAATTAAGTCAGGGAACTTAATAAACTGTAGACTCAGTTATCACACAGAGTGTCGTCCAGACTCCTAAACTGGGTCATGTACAGACGAGTAGAGATAAATATGATGTAGGTTTTTACATCGTATCTTTAAACTCCTTCGGCTGCAACAAAAATCTAAAAATTATCTGTCGGGATATCGGCATCTAATCAATGTCATCCAGTTCCACCTGACCTACTAAATCCTTTATCGTTCCGCTTTATATTGTTTGTTTAACTGCCACTGCTGGCTTATAGGTTGTTCCACGACAATCTGTGCAAGACTTGGTTTTGTTCTCTGAAAAAAACTGCAAGTTCTTGTGCCGTGATCCAAACACTGTCAGGCGAAAAGAGAAAAGAGAAAAGAGAAGAAGGCGTTCCTCAGCTCAAGTATACAAAGTGCCCCAGGGTAGTTATTGTGATTCTGGATCATCTTGCACATATTTTTTTGAACTCTCCCATCTGCACTGTCATTACTGCAAGGAGGAAACCATGATATTGTTGGTATTTTTAGCCTTTTAAAATCACTATAAATAGATGACGATACACACTAAAAACAGTCGGGTTAAAAAACAACCAAATTTTATCGGGTTGGGTTTTTTTTTTTTTCTTTTTCTCTTAAAATAACCCAAAAAAGGGGTTTGTCCTTATTCAAACCAGCAGCTGGGTTAAAATTGGGTTTTTATTTTTTTAACCCAACAGTTTGGTTGTTAAAAACTACAGAGAGAGCTCCAAACTTTTCTACCAAGTGACACCACTGTCACAGAAATGAATGGCAGTGGTGTCACTGGTTAACAAGTTTGGAGCGCTCCCTGCAGACCTAGATTGAACAGTGGTTAAGTGGTCTTTCAAGTACAATTACTTATCATTAGTACCTTTCTCTTCAAAAGAGAAAGAAAACTTTCTCGATTGATTATCTTATGTTTTAATATAAACCTATTAAAAGTAAACTTACTTAATTACTTGAACAACCCAAGAAATTGGGTTAAATTCATAGCTTATAACGCTGAAAATGGGTTACACTCTGGAAAAATAACCCAAAAACTTAACCCAACACCAATAACCCAGAAATTGGGTTACAGAGATAACCCAACATTTGTTAGTGTGTGTACTGATCATGTTAATTGTATATGGCAGGATTGTTTAGCTGAGGGTGATTTTGAAGATGAAGTATTTTGTTTTTGAATGTCGAAGCCCTCGGTGAATCCAAACCACATAATAACTCATCAAGCTCAGTTTGTATACGAGCTGCGTTCGTCATAATGAGCGCGCGGCTCGTAAATCAGCGAATCACAGACGTCTCGCCTTAGCCACCAGCGCCGCTAAACCACTTCATATTCTTTTAGAAACGCGGCGCCTGATGGATCAGTTATTAGCCAACTCCGGGGAAAGACAATGACTCCTCAGTAAATGGCCTAAAGTCATATTCCGTAGAGCAGAGGTGTGGAAACCGGCCAGTCGCTGAGTGTGCAGCGTTCAGAGGACTTCACACGCCAAGGTTTGTCCCTGATCAGGCACCAACCTGCCCTTCAGGGAGGGTTAGTCATCGCTGTCTCACTCATCTACATGATAAAACTCTGGGTCACGCCTGCATCACGGGATTACTCAAGAGCCATCTCCAAAACAACCTTTAGATAAACAAAAAGCATATACACTGAAGTTTTAAAAGTGAAATACACAGGAAGGTGCACTGGGGCTATTGTAGGTTTTTTTTTAAAAAAAGAGCTGAAAGAGAGGGAGGCAGTTTAACTTACTTTTTTCTTTTTTTGGGGGGGTATATCCTTCTAAACCAGTGTTTTTCAACCTTGGGGTCGGGACCCCACGTGGGGTCGCTTGGAATTCAAATGGGGTCGCCTGAAATGTCTAGTAATTGATTACTGATACATTTTTTATTATTATTCTTTTTTAAATTATCATTAAAAACACCACACAATCTTAAACAACTGCATTCAGTTTGGAAAGAGCCAAAAATTGTTGGGAACCGCTGTTCTAAACATTCAAAAATAACAGATTTGCAAGATAAAAACTCAAAGTCCTGTGTAGTCCGACAAATAAAACTTTGAGTAGCCTTAACGTACTGCGTAGTATTACTGCGATATTTTGACTAGATTTTACTTCGGACTTGTCTACGTAAGAAAAGTTTGAGTAACGCCTTCATTCAGGAAGGATTTTAAAAATACAATAATCATATGTCCTAAAGTAAAATTTCGGAATTTTCTGCCTTATGCGATATATTTCACTTTTTTTTTAGATTTTGCCAAGTCTGTCCTGCTTTACGTCCCAACAGTCATTTCTCTTTTCACTCCTTTACTGACTGTATTTTTTATGCAACAGATAAAACTTTCAACTGCCCATCCGTTTGTACAATAACACCATATTTGTGCTGGACTCTTCAGCCCCTATTGGGTCATTTTTAAAGTGACCATAGCATTTGTTGTTCCACATGGTCGTTTCCAACTCCAAAAACACTCCTTCCACTTTGATCGCTATTGGAAGAACAAAGCAGGAAGATAAACTAAGTTTCGCAAATGAAATGAATAGCGGTGAATTGCACAGTGACGCAGAACTACGAAAGGTGCACGACAGCATCGAAGCAGCGGCTTACGGGCAAATTCCACTGGATGCGACTCCGGTGGAGCACGGTGCATAAATTCAGCACAGAGCAGATTTAGCGGGACAGGAAATTTTCAAAATAAAATACACCGTGTGTTTACAGCGGATCATATTTCCTGCACTACACCTTGAAAACGTGGTAATGGGCTGCGGCCAGCTTGAAGTCAACAGGTCAGAGGTTTCCAGACACCATGAACAAGGAGATACTGATTGTAAAATCACAAAATAGAGTTGTTTTCCTACTCCTCTGGATTAAATGAACGAATGTTTTTGGTTTTGCGGTTCCCTTATAGAGACTACAATCCGCAATATCGCGCGATTATGACTAGACTAACCAGAAGGCCAGATGGTTCAGGGACTGGTAGCAACCACCGATGACACCGCGTCCCTCAAACCTTTCTCATTAATTGTAGATTTTCCGATTTAACATACACTCTCCATCATCTCACTTCTCTGGCCAACATGGAGCTCAGTAGTTTGCATTAAGCTACACGCGAGGCAACAAAGCTCGAGCTTAATGTCTATCAGGGAGGTGTGCAGCGGGGAACAGTATTCATCCTGTGCTGGGGGGGGGGGAGCTCCCAGCTTATGAGCCCCGCATAAAAATCCAATTTGCCAAGCCATTTTGTCTGATGAGAGGGATTTGCTGCCTAAAACAAATCAACTAAAGCTCTTTATCTGCCCGCTGTTGTTTAATTGTCATTGAAATCATGAGGCAACTCTCTTGCGCCATTAGATTTATTTGCTGCCGTCACATATAGCCTATATGACATGGAGAATATCACTGGGAAAGGTCCCAAATTTGGGATTTAGGGATTTTGTCGGTGTGTCTTGTGAGAATCCGTCAGTCCTATAAAGTCCTGCCAGGAACAACAGGAATTTCCAGAGTTGCAGGGGTGCAGTTGTTTTTCCCGAGCTTTAGGAAGGGCAGGTGGAAGAGGAGTCCGGGATGACCCAGTTTCCACAGGGGTAAATATCAGTTACAGCACATTACCCTCTGAAATCAGCCAGCCTTATCGGGCCTCTGTCTCACTTGTCAGTTCCTGCTTGGTTTTTGATAACAACTTTGGCTCAGGAAATAGCAAAGCAGCAGCTCTGTGATTTATAACACTCAACGTGTGAAGAGAAGAACTAGTTTTCCTCCTTTTTAATGCATGCTTTCAAATAAGTTATAGGCACTATCCAAAATTGAATATCCCAAATCTTGCAATATGTGATATTATACATTTTATACCAATGTACAGCCTAGGAGACTGTGAAAATCCATTGTGATAAGTAGGAAAGCTTGGGATATTTGATGAAACCTAGCTCAAGCTCTGTAGTGGCCTATTTCCCATTATTAGCTACTGGAAAAACACATTGACTATCAGTGGTCAGGCTGCATTGTGGGAAATGTAGTTGTTGAGGCAGAAGGGGAATAACCAAGTTTGATTTCTCTCTTAGGTCTAGGTTCTGATTGGGCTACTCTAGAAGCTGGATTTCAAAGCATGAAAAATATAATTTATAATTCATAATCCACTTCAACAGGTGGATTTTCTCTCTGTAGTCGATTTAGTTTGAAGTGCTTGTGCTGGGCCTTTGTTATGCTGCTCCACCAGCTTCAGCCGCCCTGACATTATCCTGCGAGAGCCCTTGATTAACGGTTTGATGACGACAACTCATCCAGACCTAGAAGCAGCAAAGCTCCAGCCCAGATTGTGATTATTGGGACTCTTTTTTCCTTTTTTTTCTCATGCCAGAGGTCCAGATTGTTGGTGTTATGACCATAATAGTCAAGACAGATTGGTTTGGGTCTTTTTTGTTGGTCTGTATCTGTTTTTGTATCTTTTGGTGCTCTGTTGCCTGTTGCCTGTTGCCTGCAGGGGGCTGGGGTTCACAACTTTTGTAAGAAATGGCTAATATTGGCTAAGCTAAAGCTAGCTTACTTGGCTAACAAGAGTTGTCTTGTTGATGCTAATGCTAGCTTGTTTAGAGTAACACTAGCTTGTTTGGAATAACTTTAGCTCGTTAACGCTAACAAAGTGGTGGTAAGTTTGTGCATGTGTGTTAGCTTACTAAAGCTAGCTTACTTGGCTGACATCAGCTTATTCAGAATAACATTAGCTTGTGTAGGCCAGCACTAGCCAGTT
This sequence comes from Trachurus japonicus, assembly GCF_045865225.1. Classification (NCBI taxonomy): domain Eukaryota; kingdom Metazoa; phylum Chordata; class Actinopteri; order Carangiformes; family Carangidae; genus Trachurus; species Trachurus japonicus. The sequence goes on along the minus strand of NC_140908.1, from coordinate 14,120,747 downwards.
TAGGCTAACACGAGTTGGCTTGTTGATGCTAATGCTAGCTTGTTTAGAGTAACACTAGCTTGTTTGGAATAACTTTAGCTCGTTAACGCGGTTTGTGCATGTGTGTTAGCTTACTGTGTTAGCAGCAGCTTTTGTTTTATCAAGAAATGCTTAACCAATGTTTTTTGTTACAATTATCGATAAAGTTGTAAAATAAATAGCCTAAATACATAAAAAGAAGTGATAAAGATTCTGTAAAGCAATCAGGTAAAACACTCAGAGAAACTGATTCCTTCAAGGGTGGATGGTTTAGGTGAGCTGGGCCAAGGATCGTTTCATTGTGACATCACAAAGTCCTGTCAGCTCGTATTAAGCCGTCTTTCGTAAAACAGGGTGTGTGCATTTCTGTGCAGACTGAGCACTTTCACAGTATTAATATAGAACCTAGACCTGCTTTATAATCACAAAAGACATATACACACCTCAATACTATATGGGACCTTTAAGTCAGTATCCAAAAAGGGGACCTTTAAAATCCAGATTTTCAGTGAAGAATGTGGAGCTCCTCTTAAAAAAAGGCTTCCTGTGTGACATTATGGAGATATGAGGTGTTCACTTGACAGAAACTGAGAGCTGCTGTTTCGCCGTTGCCATGGAAACACCCGCCGGCCTCGGAGACAAAGGTTCATTGTAGGTAAAAGCAGAGGAACGAGACAGCCGGCATTTCATTAGGAAGTTGCAGCAGCAGCTCTCCACGTCTGACTCAGAGTGGCTGTTGTTGTATCACACGTTGTCATCGGCCATTTATCGTCTTCCCTCGCCGCTCGTCAGCTCGGCGGGAATGAAATGCCAAACGCTGAAGTCCTCGTCTTTAGGAGGAAAACAGTGCAGAAATTGAATAGTAATTATTCATTAAATGCACCTCTGTCAGCCACTGTTAGGGAATCAGGCATAGAAGTTTGACCTTTGACCCAAGTAGATTTCCTTTATGTGCAATGGAAACTCGAAAGATCTTCATTCCACAAAATACAACTTAAACAAGAATTGTGGACACTGTGTAAAAATCATGGTTAAAAATAAATGATAAATTCTTGTGTATGACAGATTAGACTATGCAAATATATACATCGTAACATCATATATGATGTAAAACGTTATGTACCGCTCTATTGATTGCTTTCTTGCCGGGTTCGATAAAAACAAATGCACATGGTCGGGAGGAGGGTTAGCAAAACAATGGAAAAGTGACCGAACTTGCCCTTTAAAGGTCCCATACTGAAACTTGTCCCGTTTTTGTTTAAGGTGTAGCCCGAGAGCTCTGGCTGCTTCGTTATGACATCACAAAGTCCACAAATATACACGATGTAATGCGTATAAATAATGTTTTCCACCGCTCAACCGGCTTGGTTAAAAACAAATGCACATGGCCAAGAGGAGGGGTTAGCCAAACAGAGGAAATGCAACCGGACTTGCATAGCTCCCCTTTAATCACACCTGAGTATTTACTTTTTTTATCGCAAGTCATATCATACTTTTTGCCGATATTGTGCAGGGCTAAAGCCATAACTATTTATTTTTAGGGCTGTCAATTGATTTTAAAAAATTTACTTATTAATCGCACAATTTTCTGTAATTGATTGCGATTCATTTATCAATGAATTAATGACATTTGTCCGCTTAAAGCAGATATCAGTGGAATGTTTTTGTTAATATAAGTCCTAAATAGTCCTATTTTCCGTCAGCAATCACTTACATGAAGTATTTCAGCCTAAACACGAGTCTCTCCGTCACTCTGCTCTGCTGTAACCCGAGGAGAAAATTTTCCTTGTGGGATACAAGTGTTATCCAATGAGGGGAGAGAACGGCATGAAGGGCTGTGTGTGCAGCCAAGGGATGCGCGTGAATGTGGTGACGTAGCACGAGGACCAATTGATGCCTGACAAGGGCGGGGGCTGCTAACTCATGGTGCGTTCAAGGAAACTCGTACTTTGTGTTTTTCCTTCCCGTGAACTCGTACCAGATCGAACTGGTACGAGTTCACGGGTCGGAAGTTACGAGTGGCCGTTATAGGGAACTTTCACAGACAACAGGACGGTAAAAACACGAGCTACGGGTTACCTGGAACGCTACCAAGTCGTAGTTGTGACTTGAAGCTGTAACTTACGGTTTCAAAAGCCTGCCTTGAACACAGCATTAGCCGAAACGGCCGTGCCGCTGTTATCTGCTTTAAGACTGAAGCTTTTAACAAATATTCATGAAAAATCAACAGGTTAATGCGTTATGTTTCAAAAGAATCACCAAAATGAACGCATTAACTTTGACAGCACTATTTATTTTTTATTCTTGCTTATTTGGTTATTCATTATCATCATTACATCATCCCAAACTGACTCTGGGTCTTTGGGCTGTAAAACATTGGAAAGATTTGAAGACGTCATTATATTTAAATAGTTTATAGATAATAATAATAAATGATGACAAAATGATCGATGAATGGAAATCGAATCCACAGATAAAAAATTAGATATGCATATGCCATACATGTGTTTTTCATTCAGTTGATTCACAGTCGTTCTGATGGATAACCTTTGAAGTCATTTGCATTCATTACACTACAACAGGCGATAGTGATAAACTAATTAATCAAAGCATCTTTCTTTTCATGATCAATGCATGTGAAGTCTTTGTTTTTTTGATTTCTTATGGTCTGTTTCTACCCCCCTCCCTCAGGCACGGGGACCTTCGGCCGAGTCTTCCTGGTCAAGGACAAGAAGAGCCGGGCCTTCTTCGCCCTGAAGCAAATGAAGATCCCCGACGTGATCCGACTGAAGCAGGAGCAGCACGTCCACAACGAGAAGGAGGTGCTGACAGAGGTCAACCACCCCTTCCTCATCCGCCTGTGAGTCAACACGTCGGTCTCACTCACCCTCACACACACTCAGGGAGGGGTGGGGGGGCGGGGGGGACATTTCTAATGAAGACGGGGCAAAGTTCAGCGTCTGCACTGAATCTCTGCGTGTTGATTTCAATACTAAACAAAAGGTCTGTTCTGTAGATCATACAGTTTGGTGTGTATGGCATACAGAAAGTATTCAGACCCCTCAATTTTTCACCATTTGTTATGCTGCAGCTCTATGTTATGTTTTTCCCCTCATCACTCTACACTCACAATCCCATCATGACAGCACAAACCCAAAATATCAGACATTTTTCACGTGAACATTAGTATTCAGACCCTTTGCTGTCACACTCATGTAGGTCATTCAGGCACCGTCAGTTTCTTTTATTCTTCTTTGAGAATTGAATAGTTTGGGTATGATTTGGAAGCCACACACCTGTCTATGTAAGACCTTGCAAAATGCAGCTACACTTAGTGTTTCTAATAGCACAGTGGCCTCCATCATTCTTAAATGGAAGAAGTTTGGGTGAACACTTGGATAGAGAGGGAAGCAAGAACCCAAAGATCACTCTGGCTAAGAGATCCTGTGTGTAGATGGGAGAAAGTTACAGAAAGACAACCATTGCTGCAGCCCTCCACCAATCTGGGCTATAGGCAGAGTGGCCAGACAATTCATAGTTTATAAAAAAAATAAATAAATAAATGAATAAAAAAAAAGCTACCTAAAGACTGTGAGTAACTATTGGAGATTCTAAACTCAAAAACTTCAAATTTAAAGTTGCAAATTTTAAGGAAAAGGTTGAAAATTCTCTAGACTTATAAAAACACACTAATTTATAGGGGGAAAAAATGCAAATTTGCAAGAAAAACAAATCACAAATTTGTGTTGTCTTTTTTTAGAAACACATCTACCCTTATTTACACTAGCCTATCTACACTTGTAAAGTTAAAAAAAAGAGTACAGGCACCATGATAAAATGGTGGTTCTGGGTTTATACAGTAATAATTTCTAGTAAATGTGTGAGTTTCTTTCTTGTAAATTTGTGATGTCAGAAAATATCACATTTTTTGTTTTGAAAGAGTAGTTTAATGTTTTACAGCTGAATTCACTGGGTGGTTATCCTAGCTTAGCATAAAGACTGGTAGCAGGGGTAGGTGTTATATTACACAATGTAGGACCTTTAAAACAAAAAATACAATTCACATCAGCCTTGTATTAAACAGCACAGTAGAATGAAGTTAGGTTACACTCAGTTATTAAGTGAGCCCTCCTGCACATGTGATGTTGCATCGCTGTGAGAAAGTGTCCCAGTCTAATGAGAAGCTCCATCAAATTAAACAATTGAATTAAATTAAGCAAACACAAAGTCTGTTGTGTGCTGCAGATTGGAATTTAACATAACATGTTGCTGCAGCCTCAGCTTCAGTTTGTAGTCGGCGTGTGTTGTTACTTTCACTGCTGCTGCTGTATTTTATTTCCAGCCTCACAGTTTGTGATGTGGAAACCTGCTGCGCCTAAGGCATCGCCGACTGTGTGTGATTGATTGATAGCTCATTAATCAGCTCGGTGGTGTTGACAGAAAGGTGACTTAATATCTCTAGCTTGTGCAGTGGTGAACAGTGAAATGTCTTCAACACCGGAAACATTACAAGAATGCCACAACAATGTTGGTTAAAAATACAGAATCATGCAAAACATGCAAACTCTGTAAACTGAACCCCAGGCTGTACTACTGTATCGCTAATTATCCTCTTTAAAGCTTTGACATACCAAGCAGAAGCGTGTGCTGTGGAACAACCAGTTGTTAACCTTAAATTAACAACATGCTGTCAGTATGTTCAAATCCTGAGATGTTTGAACTCTGACAGCTCCACACACAATATTACCAAAGGCTAATATTGGCTTGTTTAAGCTAAAGCTAGCTTACTTGGCTAACATCAGCTTATTCAGAATAACATTAGCTTGTGTAGGTCAACACTAGCCAGTTTAGGCTAACACGAGTTGGCTTGTGGATGCTAATGCTACTTGGCTAACATCAGTTTATTCAGAATTACATTAGCTTGTGTAGGCCAACGCTAGCCAGTTTAGGCTAACACGAGTTGGCTTGATGATGCTAATGCTAGCTTACTTGGCTAACATCAGCTTATTCAGAATAACATTAGCTTGTGTAGGCCAACACTAGCCAGTTTAGGCTAACACGAGTTGGCTTGTTGATGCTAAGGCTAGTTTATTTGGCTAACATCAGCTTATGCAGAATAACATTAGCTTATGTAGGCCAACACTAGCCAGTTTAGGCTAACACGAGTTGGCTTGTTGATGCTAATGCTAGCTTACTTGGCTAACATCAGCTTATTCAGAATAACATTAGCTTGTGTAGGCCAACACTAGCCAGTTTAGGCTAACACGAGTTGGCTTGTTGATGCTAATGCTAGCTTGTTTAGAGTAACACTAGCTGGTTTGGAATAACTTTAGCTTAACGCTAAAGAATAGGTGTGTGCATGTTAGCTTACTGTGTTAGCAGCAGCTTTTGTTTTATCAATTGTGAAATTTCATACCAACTTCCACATATCTGGCGTATTAGAAGAAGCTTTTAGATGGGAAAAAAATGGAGATTTTATCCATTTACAATTAAATCAACGACACAAAGCGAGGTTGTACATCCTGATAGACTGATAATGAACCTCTAGGACTGTCTGTACATCTTGTATAATAAGAAATAGAACCACAGATTGAAGTGATAGTGGCTTTGGAAGAGAAAAAGAACAGGAAATGTGGAGACAATAGCAGTGTAGGAGAGAGTGGCCAACAGCCAGGACCCATGGAAAACACTGGTGCCTCCTCCATCTTCATCAGTGACAGTGGCCTCTTGTTTTTATTTCTCTGAAGTGCCTTCCAGCTGAAATAGTACTTTACACACTGCTCCAAACCACACCAGGGGATAAAACACCCTGCCACTGATCCAGTATCTCATTTTATCCGATTTCCTACACACGGTCCTTTTTAAAAAGCCCGTACCTCCCAAGTGGACACGCTGCTGAACAATTGACCTATGGCTAAGCCCCGCCCCTAAACGCAATGAGCCAATCACAGTGCGCATAGCTAGCCCATACACTCGGACATTCTCTGCTTCCACGTCCATTGAAATGCATTGCAGTTAGTCAGTTTTCATCCGTTTTTATATGTTTTTTCTTGACATTTTAAGTCTAAAATGGTCAAACGGTGTGCATGGGCTACATGCAACTCTGACACTAGGTATCCTGAGAGGCTGGGCCACGGGGGGGATTTTTTTTTGCCTTTTCCCAAGCCACATCTCAACCGAGAGAAGTGTCTGCTCTGGATAAAGTTATGCGGTAGACCACAACACCAACTAAACGTGGATAAACTTAAAGGGATAGTTCAACATTTTGGCAAATTGGCCCATTGCCATAATTGCTATAGTCATAGCAGTAGGTTCGTTACCTTTAATTGTAGGTGTAAGCCATTTTCAGTACGGCGGAGCGCAGCAGCTGGCTGCTCAGAGCTACGCTATGGAGGCTAACGGAATTTCTTGGTTTCCCTCATTAAACTCATCAAATTCAACATCCCAAAACTCCACAGCGCTTTTGTAGACAAGTTGTGACCTGCACAATCACCACGCTATGAGATAATGACGGAACGATACGAAACGGAGCCGTTTTCGAGGTAAATTCATACAAAACCGCTGATGCGCGTTGCGTTCAGGGACAGTTTTTCAGCAAGCAGTCTCCGTATTTACCCTGTATTTACCTCGAAAACGGCTCCGTTTCGTATCGTTCCGTCATTATCTCATAGCGTGGTGGTTGTGCAGGTCACAACTTGTCTACAAAAGCGCTGTGGAGTTTTGGGATGTTGAATTTGATGAGTTTAATGAGGGAAACCAAGAAATTCCGTTAGCCTCCATAGCGTAGCTCTGAGCAGCCAGCTGCTGCGCTCCGCCGTACTGAAAATAGCTTACACCTACAATTAAAGGTAATGAACCTACTGCTATGACTATAGCGATTATGGCAATGGGCCAATTTGCCAAAATGTTGAACTATCCCTTTAACAAGGATGTCTACATCTGTTCTAAGTTAAGTCAACAACGTATTTGAGGCAACATATTGTCAGAGATGTTTAGATGTTAGCCAGTATCACAACTAAGCATAAAGTCCGCTAGCTTAATGCTAACGTGTAATGTAAAACTCCATAGACAGGCTAACAGAAATTAGAAATCGCGGCAACCGACAGCCATAGCAGTAAAGCTAAGTGAAGTTTTGGTGACTTCGAGATGATATTTAATCTTTCTGTCTCCAAAAATCATCAATTGCCTCCTGTGAAATGTCTCCTACGGTGACAGCTGTTGCCATAGCAACTGTCACCGATTGGGGGCGGGGCTTAGCCAGAGGTCAATTAACCCCACACGGTGTCTTTTCTGTCGTCTCTCAGGTTCTGGACTCACCATGACGAGCGTTTCCTCTACATGCTGATGGACTACGTGCCGGGCGGCGAGCTGTTCAGCTACCTGCGCAGCCGCGGGCGCTTCAGCAACGCCACGGGACTCTTCTACACCTCCGAGATCGTGTGCGCCATCGAGTACCTCCACTCCAAAGAGATCGTCTACCGCGACCTGAAGCCCGAGAACATCCTGCTGGACAGCGAGGGACACATGCGCCTGACTGACTTCGGCTTCGCAAAGAAGCTCTCTGACAGGTATATAGAAACAATATCAGTATCCACAGACACATTTAATGTCATTTATATATAGATGTGAAAATAACCAAAAGACAAAACCAAACAAATCCAGTAACTACTTCGTTGTGACATCACAAAGTCCTCAAAGCTGTTTCGAAGGCACACTTTTTGAATACAGGCTTTGTTTCTTGTCTTAACGGAAAGATGGGAGGAAAGAAGGAAGGGAAAGATAGATGGAGGGAGGGAAAAGATTGGGTCAAAAAGGAAGGAAGAAGGAAGGAAGGGAGAGAGAGAGGGAGGGGGAAATGATTGTGGAAAGAAGGAAGGGGAAAAGGAAGGACAGAAAGGTGGAGGAAGGGAACAGATTTGTTCAAGGAAGGAAGAAGGGAAAGAAGGAAGGGAAAGGGAAGGAAAGAAAGATGGAGGGGCAATTGGATCAAAAGAGGAAGGAAAAAGAAGGAAGGACAAAGGAAGGAAGGAAGGACAAAGGGACAGAAGGGAGGAAAGAAGG
>NC_140908.1:13998130-14112568 GCF_045865225.1 Trachurus japonicus | reverse complement strand
AAAGAAAGATGGAGGGTCAATTGGATCAAACGAGGAAGGAAGGAAGGAAGAAAGGACAAAGGGAAAGAAAGAAGGAAGGGAAAAGGGAAGGAAAGAAAGATGGAGGGTCAGTTGGATCAAAAGAGGAAGGAAGGAAGGAAGAAAGGACAAAGGGAAAGAAAGAAGGAAGGGAAAAAGGAAGGAAAGAAAAATGGAGGGTCAATTGGATCAAAAGAGGAAGGGAGAAGAAGTAAGGACGAAGGAAGGAAGGAAGGAAGGTAGGAAGGAAGGAAGGGGAAAAGGATTGTGTAAAGAAGGAAGGAAAGAAGGAAGGGTGGAGGAAGGGAACAATGGGGCCAATTTGACCCAGAAAGACAACAGGAGTGTTAACAGACAATGTAATTTATACAGATGTGAGTGTCGAAGTGGTCGAAAAACAAAACCAACCAAGTCCTGCAAGGTTGAGGAAGTCCTGATGGCTCATTTTAGGTCAAAAAATGTTAATATAGATGTTGTGCATATCTCAGTGGACTAAGCACTAAAGTGCTTTATGATTAAAGTTAACATAATATGTGGGACCTTTAAATTAATTAAATCTAATGCCTCTTTGGTTTCAGTCATACTCTGAGCTGTTGTCTTCTGTTTCAGAGCAATTGGGTCATAGATAAAAATATATGATATATATGGCATGCTTTACAGATAATCTATACTTCATTTATGAAATACCTCCTTAAAGTGGTGGTTATTTGTCTTTCACACAGAGACATTACATTACATAAAAGTTTTTTTCTTTATTTGAAACGTGGCAGGACACTTGTTATAAGAGAGATTCTCCATTTTAATAAAATCAATTCTGACAGTGAACAAGCGTAGAAAGATATGAAGCCGGAGCTCTTTTAGAGTTGCTTTGCATACTATTTTTTACTCCATGCACTGCTCTGTGAGAGGAAAATCATTTTATACACCGAGCAGATTCATTGACAGCACAGTTATATAATTTTTCTTCGTGTGTAGCATCCTCATGCAGCTTCCTCCCGACTCGGCGAGTGTGTTTGTGAGTGTGTGGCTGCTGAATGCCAATTGGGAATACTCGGCTCACACAGCTCTCGGTGTTTGATGCGTGATTGATTGTCAGTAGAAAGTGAATGACAGAGCAGCTGTCACTGCACTCTGTACGTCTGATCTCCTACTGTACATTACAACCCACAGGACAGGCTCAGCTACCTGCGCTGAGATGTAGCTTAGCATCAGTTTCAGGCCACAGCTACAATTCATTAGCTATTTTTCAGCCATTTTTTTATTAATGACTGACTGAGTAATGAGGTTACTCCATTGGTCGGCTGCTGTTGGAGTTTTCACATCAAAATCATTTAAATCGGCGCCACACAATGTTCACAAAGGCTAATATTGGCTTGTTTAAGCTAAAGCTAGCTTACTTGGCTAACAACAGCTTGTTCAGAATAACATTAGCTTGTTTAGGTCAATTCTAGCCAGTTTAGGCTAACATGAGTTGGCTCGTTAATGCTAATGCTAGCTTGTTTATAGAGTAAAACTAGCTTGTTTGGAATCACTTTAGCTCGTTAACGCTAACAAAGTGATGGTAGGTTTGTGCATGTGTGTTAGCTTACTGTGTTAGCAGCAGCTTTTGTTTTATCAATTGTGAAATTACAACTTTTAGGTTATAACAACTTCCACATAGGCTATCTGGCGTATTGGCATCCCTTTAGAAGAAGCTTTTACTGCTATGCTAATGCTAGCTTGTTTAGAGTAAAACTAGCTTGTTTGGAATAACTTTAGCTCGTAACGCTGACGAAGTGATGGTAGGTTTGTGCATAGCTTACTGTGTTAGCAGCAGCTTTTGTTTTATCAATTGTGAAATTTCATACCAACTTCCACATAGGCTATCTGGTGTATTGGCATCCCTTTAGAAGAAGCTTTTACTGCTATGCTAATGCTAGCTTGTTTAGAGTAAAACTAGCTTGTTTAGAATCACTTTAGCTCGTTAGCGCTAACAAAGTGATGGTAGCAAGCTGTTGTTTAAATACCTATACAAGTGATGTATAGGTTTGTGCATGTGTGTTAGCTTACTATGTGAGCAGCAGCTTTTGTTTTATCAATTGTGAAATTCCGTACCAACTTCCAGGCTAACTGGTGTATTGACATCCCTTTAGAAGAAGCTGCTATGCTAATGCTAGCTTGTTTAGCGTAAAACTAGCTTGTTTAGAATAACTTTAGCTTGTTAACGCTAACGAAGTGATGGTAGGTTTGTGCATAGCTTACTGTGTTAGCAGCAGCTTTTGTTTTATCAATTGTGAAATTTCATACCAACTTCCACATAGGCTATCTGGCGCATTGACATCCCTTTAGAAGAAGCGTTTACTGCTATGCTAATGCTAGCTTGTTTAGAGTAAAACTAGCTTGTTTAGAGTAAAACTAGCTTGTTTGGAATCACTTTAGCTCATTAGCGCTAACAAAGTGATGGTAGCAAGCTAAAGTCACCCCAGCTCAGTCTAATGTTGGCTTGTTTAAGCTAAGCTAGCTTAGTTGGCTAACATCAGCTTGTTCAGAATAACATTAGCTTGTGTAGGCTAACTCTAGCCAGTTTAGGCTAACACGAGTTGGCTTGTTGATGCTAATACTAGCTTGTTTGGAATAACTTTAGCTCGTTAATACTAACAACGTGATGGTAGCAAGCTAAAGTCACCCCAGCTCAGTCTGTAGGAATATAACACTGACTTTTAGATTAATATTTTCACATCAGTGATGCTTGAACACTAACTAAATAGATGTGTATGTGTATGTTCACTCACTGTGTGACTGAGTGATAAAGTTACCCTATTGGTCGGCTGCTGTTGGAGTTTTCACATCAAAATCATTTATCGTAAACAAGCAACGCTGACAACTTAACAACAACCATAATGACCTTTTAGCTGGAGCACAGCAGCAGGGCCGCAGCTCCATAATCACACATGTCACTGACTGACTGAGTGATGGTAGTTCTTCTCACACTGGTCAATGGAGCGATGATGGGCTCTGGTTCCAAGAGCCTCACCTCCATTACAGAGGCAAGACTCGGTGTAAACTACTTTCGCTTTTTACTGTCACTTTTACTAAAGGAGGCAGAGGAAGAACTAGGCCTATACACATAAAATACACCGAGCAGGGAGAGCTGAAAGTAAACCAAAGCTAAGCTAAACTTTTGTGGATCCCAGATGGAGGTTGTGATCTAGAGACAATATACGGCATTTTATCAGACAATGTCACAGTTATAAAATCAAAAACCAGCCATATGGGTTTTGTTTGTTTGAGTTTTGTCTGAAAAAGCACCTATAAAAGACACAGTCTCCAGTATTGGCTTCTATCTTTAAATCACAGCTCGGCCTTTCGCTGATTTTGGAAGCTCGGCAGTGAGTATGAATTAATAGGCAGTCTGGAAGGGAAAAAGAAAAACACGGACATGTCTGTACATTAAAATAGCGTACAGGTGAGCACTGTGCAGAGGAGTGAAGCGAACAGATAAAGAGCTAAAACCAGCAGACAGCAGGCTGAATACTAATATGACTAAGACCTGACATTTTGAATTTAAACGCGATTAAGTGAATTGTGTAGGAAAAAAAAGCAAATCTATATGTAAGATGTAGAAAAGAAGCTGTTCACACAGTGTAGCTATTAGATTTTTATGTCTTGACTTGCATGTCTTAACCGTTAGTTATACTGAGTAATAAGCAATGTTCTCAAGGTTCATTTAGTGGCATTTTAAAAAATTGCTTTTACAGGAAAAGAATGAAATTTTCCACTCAGGTGCATAAAGTGGCAGTAAAAAAACTAGTAAGACTTTTTAATAATGCACCAGGTTGTAGAATATATTGCAAAGGGGCAGTACATTTACAGAAGCTTTCCATGGGAAGTTAAGATGGGGAGTTTTGGAAATATTCCAAATTGGAAACTTTCCATGGGAATTATGGGAATTTATGGGGATTATTGGGAATTTATGGGAATTAATTAACTGTATCATATCCAAACATAAGACATCCATGCAAAATAATACAATTAAAAAAACATGACATTTCAACAGATTTATTTGTGAGTAGAACTTTATCAAGTTTTAATTCTTGTATGAACAATCAATTATTTTACTGAACAACAAAAACATGAATGGTGAGTAAAATATTACTTACTATATTGGATTAAATCTGGTTGTTTTAACCAAGAGTATGCTACAATATATTTTCCCCAACTATATTTAAGTTCCCTGTTATGGGCCTACCTTCAATTTTGTAAATTTCATTGTTTTTTTTCCCGTTTATTCCCATATATTCCCGTTAATTCCCATGGAAAGTTTCCAACTTTTAAAATTTCTGGAATTTTGCAACCCTACACTGCAAAAACTCAAAATCTCACCAAGAATATTTGTCTTATTTCTAGTCGAAACAAATCTCATTTTACTTAAAATAAGACTCATCAAATAAAAAGTAGCTTGTTTTTAGACACTTTTTTACTTCCTTCAAGGATATTTTCACTTGAAATAAATAGAAAAATCTGCCAGTGAAAGCAAGTTTTTCTTTCTTATTACAAACACAAAAAACCTGCTTTCACTGGCAGATTTTTCTACTTATTACAAGTGAAAATTAGTTTGAAACAAGTGAAAATGATCTAAAAACAAGTAAATTTTTAGGTGATGAGTCTTATTTTGAGCGAAAAGAGATTAGTTTTCACTAGAAATGAGACATTTTGACAAGAAATAAGACAAATAATCTTGGAAAGATTTTGAGTTTTTGCAGTGCATTGTAGAACAATTTATAGCATTGTAGCATTGTGTTATAGCTTTGGACCCTGTGAATCGATTCAGGAAGTAGTAGACTAGTAGACAAAAACAGCATTTGAGTGATGAGGAACCATCTTCCCTGTGTGTGTGTGTGTGTGTGTGTGTGTGTGTGTGTGTGTGTGTGTGTGTCTGTGTGTGTGTGTGTGTGTGAGTTCAATGTCCTTGAAAGTCTTATCCCGTCCTCTGAGGATCGGAGGGAATCCTCCCAACTCCGGCGGCGGCGGCGGCGCCACCGAAGGACAAACTTCCCCCCTCGACTGATGTCAGCTACTCTGAATCTGATCCGCAGAGATTCGGGGGGCCCTCTATCCTTCTTTCTCTCCCTCTTTCTCTCCCTCTTTCCTCTCTTTCTTTCTCTCTCTGCAACCGCTGCAGAAGTGGAAAGATGCACTGTTGTCGTAAAGACTGCAGTGTTTCTGCGTTGACCCCCGCTGACATGTAAACATAATGGAGTAAGATTACATTTTCCCTCCGACGGGGCCGAGCAGAGCAGATGGGGAGTCGATAGATAGATAGATAGATAGATAGATAGATAGATAGATAGATAGATAGATAGATAGATAGATAGATAGATAGATAGATAGATAGATAGATAGATACCTCTGTGATGTGCAAGTGACCCACTTATATAAATGGAGGGCAGCTGAATTGCCGGGGATGGGAAAGACAACCGCCTCATTGCCACCAGCTCGCTCGTGCTCTCTCTCCATGTTCGGGGTGTGATGGAGTGTCATCACACACACACACACACACACACACACACACACACACACACACACATAAGGGTCTGCACATGCTGCCACAGTGCCCCCTGCTGGCAGACACGGCCATCAGCACCTTTCAACACTAACACACATGTGTCTACTCTACTCTTGCTCCCTCCGTGGCCACGCCTCCCAGCCTCTATTCCCCACCATCATTTCCATGCAAATCACCGTTGCCAGGGCTACCGGACCAAAAAAAAAGGAAGGGAGGGGGTGGGGTGGGGGGGGGGGGGGTCATCTCATCATGCAGGTGATATCGGTGACAGGCTGGCGCGGGGCCAAGTGCTCTTCATCAGAGTACAAGTGGCTTTCAGAGGGAAACAAGCGTGCGTGTTTGTTCCACATGCAGAGCGTCAATCAAACGATTCCCGCACGCCACTTTACGCCGGGTTCACACCGGACGCCGAAGCGCCGCGAATAGCCGCGGAGCGGAGTCCGCTTCCATTCGGCGCCCTCGTTAACTGGTGTTGTAGTTCAGACTAGACGCGGAGCGTCGCGGTCCTCCGCGGTCGGCTCGCGCCGTGGAGCGCCGGTTTCGGCGTCTGCTCTATTTTGTGCGCGAGCCGCGGCCGACCGCGTCAATTCTGGCAGGAAGTCACACAAAGAAACACGAGAGAATCCGGTCAATTTTCAAAATAAAAGCGATTTTCAAAATAAAATACCGCGATTGACAAATTTGATCATATTTGTGTATGTAAACAGAGTAGCGAGATCGGAGATGAAAACTAAACAAAAACAAAACAAAACACAAGCACACAAACAAACAAACAAACAAACAAACACGCACACACACACACACACACACACACACACACAAACAAACACACACTGACAGACACACAGCAACGGAGTGGGCTGTCAACGGGGCGGGGGGTGGGGTTTGGGGTGTCTAAACACACAAACAACAGGGAGAAGAGCGAGAGAGACGATGGACGACGTGAAATTGATTTTGGAGGTCGAGAAGTACAGGGAGCTGTACGACCCACAGCACCTATTTTATAAGGACAACATAAAAAAAGACAAGTGTTGGGAGGCTGTAGCAACAGCCATTGGATCTACGAGTAAGTATAGCCTACTGTCTCAAAAGATGTCTCACAAGTTCTGTGCAAAATCAATTGTCCATAGATTTTTAATTATATAGCCTCTATTAATTAAATAATAGTCTACATATTCCACACTGTGTGACCAAATGTAATCCTGCTTCAGTAGCCTAGTCTGCAGGGGCCACCAGGGTCCCTCAGCCATTTTCTCCACCATCCATCCCCCATTACCTGTTCCAAGGAAAAGTGTCCTCAGCAGCCATTTTCTCTCCCTCCTCCAGTTTCATGTCCAAAAGTACAAGTTCTTGAATAGTCATTAAGTGCTGTTTCTAAAGCATATAAGAGCCAAAAATTATAATATAGCCTACATATTGTGAAATCACATTTTCTGACTGTATTTTTAGATAGAAAAAATACAAGTATCATGATAAGTTTGTAAATAAAGCTCTACTGTTTTAAAACGATTTTTTTAACTTTTATTTAGCCCTCATAATCCACTAGAATAACAACAAACTCATTTGGAAGAGACATGCAGTATTTTTATGTATTTCATGTTGTGGTTTTTATACCTATTAAGTCTGGGCAATAAATTCCTCACATAGTAATGTTAATATCTATCTATTAACACATTTGGCTTATAATAACCCACAGATTTAAAAAGCAGTCAGAGTCCATGAAATAATGACAAATAAATCGATTTTCTTTCACATTTATTTCAAGCATATACAGCAAAAACACAGCACAGCAAAATAAAGGCCAAAATAATGTGTATGTATCTCCCCTCAAATCAAAGTCCCTCTAGCTGTGGCTCAGCATTGCACTTAGAGCATACGATCCTGCCAGGGCACACTGCCCTCAGGAGAGAGGAAAAATGCGCAGAATTTTTCCCTTGTATCGTACGCATCCCTGCATCCTCTGTTGCCACCCATGTTCCTGGCATCCTGGAGGTGCTCCCCTCGCTGTTCTGCCTCCTCCAACAACCTCTGGTTGTCCACTGCGTTGAGGAGGTAGTTGTGCAGGATGCAAACAGCCATAACAACAGCATCCACATTCTCTGGTGCCATTGTTATCCGTGTGTAGAGAACTCTCCACCGTGCTGCCAGAATGCCAAAAGCACATTCCACCACCATCCTGGCCCTGGACAGTCTGTAGTTGAATAACTTTTTCCACCGCCCAAGGTGTTGTCCAGGGAATGGCCTCATTAAGTACCTCTTCAGAGGGAAGGCAGCGTCCCCCACCATGGTGTACGGTACTGGCACTTGTTGGCCTGCTCCTGGCAGAGGACAGTCATCAGGAACATGCAGCGTTTTGTTTTCCATGCAAATTCCAAGGTCCGATCCACTGTAGACTCCTCCATCACTTGCCCGTCCATAGTCTCCCACCTGGACGTTAATGAATCGGTAGTTGGCATCCACCAGTGCCAGCAGAACAATGGAAAATGTTTTTTTATAATTGAAGTACTGACTTCCTGATTTTGGTGGTGCTGTGATGTTTATGTGTTTCCCGTCGATGGCCCCAAGGCAGTTTGGAAAATTCCACCGAGTCCAGAATGCAGAGGCGATGTCCCTCCACATCTGCTCTGTGGGCCTGGGAAACTGCTTGGCCATCATCTGCCTCTCTATTGCCCGGCAGGTCATGTGCACGGAGGTGGACACGGTGCTCTTTCCCAACCTATACTGGAAAGCCAGACTTGAAAAGGTTTCCCCTGTACCAAGGAATCTGTGGGAATAGAAAAAAATGTATCTAAATTAATAAACAGTAATATTAACAGTATTTAGTAATATAATTATCATAATTGTGTTGTAATATAACTAATTAATAGGGAAAAAGGTTATTGTATTTTTTCTTATTAATTCATGTATGTTACTGTGTCACAGTTGATGAATGCAAAAGGAGATGGAAGCAGTTACGGGACAATTTTGTCAAGAATAAAAACAAAACTGCTGCGAGCGGGTCCGCTGGTGGCAGTGCAAAGGACTGGAAGTACAGCAGTATTATGTCCTTCTTGATTCCATATATGCAACCCAGAAGGTTAGTAGTTATTTTTATAAATGAAATATTTCTTTTTTCAAAATGTATGTGATCTTGTGAACTTTCATAATCATTTTTGCAAATTATTATTTTTAATATTTTGTTTCTATCCTGTATTTCATAACAAAAGGTTTTTCTCTTTTTTTTAAAGCTCTAAAAGTACTTTCCGGCCTGTTGATGTGAGTGAAGCAACAGACCTAAGCACAGATGAGGCTGGACCCTCTGGACTACTTTCAAGGCCTGCAACACCAACCACTCCCACACTGAGGTCTGCATCTTCCTCTCCACACCCAACAGACAGAGGACAAACCTCCACCCAGCTTCCAAACCCCCCAATACACCCCAGAGTTCAGGCCTTGTCATCAGGAGCTGACACTGAAACATCACAGGCCAGAAAAAAGAGAAGGCAAGGGTCAACTACTGCAGGGCCAACAGAGCAACAACTCCTGCAATTACTGACAGCTGAACCAGTACCAGTCCCGCCGCATGTCCCCAAAGATGAGGAGGAAATGTATTATTTTGCCCTCAGCCTTGTCCCCAGATTAAACAGACTGCGCCGTAGCTCCCAGGCACGTGCTCAAATACACCTAGTGCAGTACCTCACCGACTTGGAAAAAGAAGAAGAAGAACCTTCAAGACCAACCCCATTACCTTGGCAGCAGGCAACCCAGCCACAAACAACTTTTCAAGCTTCTTATCATTCAACATCCCATTATCAACCAAGCCACTACTCACCCCCCTCTACATATCAACAACAAACACAACCCCCAATGTCCCACCCACAGCAGGGACAACAATACACCTCTCCTCCAGATCCACAAAGAGGTGTGAAGAGAACATCCATGCTAGAAGAGCTTCAAGACCCCTCCTCCCCCACAACATACCACCACTTTTAGTAGGACAGTGAGAGCCTGAATAATCTTTGTTTCATAGTTGAATTTTTTATGTTTACATTTATGTCAGAAGTTCGACAAAAGGGTTGTGAAGAGGAGCATGTCCATGCTAGAAGAGGTTGAAGACCTCTCCTCCCCCAAAAAATACCTCAACTTTGAGTATGTAAGTGATAGCCTGAATAAGTCCTTTTTGTTTTATACTGCAATGACTTCTATTTTTTTATGATGCCATTTATTGAAGAAGTTATTATTTTGTTAAATTATATTGTTTGTTGTGTTGTAGTTAAGTTTTTATATTGTAGTTTGCAGTGGTTTTGCAGTTAATAAAAAAACACACTAAACACTGTGCAGAAAATGCTTATTTCTTTGTTATCTTACCTCAGTGTCACTGCAAGTCGTTGCTTTGGCTGGATAGCTTTGCGGTAGTTGGTTGTTTGTTTGCTCAGATCAGGCCCAATCAAAGAAAGAAGGTGATCCATCTTTTCAGCAGACATTCTGAAGTATTTAACATGGCGATCTCTGTCCAGGGACAGTTCCGCCACAAGATGGTGAAACACGCCAAGTTGTTGTCTTTTTTGGTTAATAGGGTGGACCCACAATCTTCTTCTCTGGCGACGCCTGTGAAGTAGTAGGTACAACGCAAGGGCTCTCCTTCTGTCTACTCGCACTGGGAAACAGGAAGAGAAAATAGATTTAATAAATGTGAAGAGTAGATAAAAAAAAGTGTATTTAAATTCTATATCCACACTACTACTGTCTACTACCATAAACACGCTCTCTTTCTGTGTATGTGTGTGTGTGTGTGTGTCTCTGTCTCTCCCGCATGGGAGAGACAGAGACACACACACACACACACACACACACACATAGTGTATAACTTATTGTTTACAAAAACATGGCGTAGCCTATTAATTTTTATGAAGTTATTTACTTACCCATGATGGAAAAACACCTCTGAATGAAGAACAGCTGAGCAGGAGCGCTTGTCGACCGTCGCGGAGAAATCGGCGTCTGGTGTGAACAGGAGGGACGCGGCTCGCGCACGATTTTCGCAAGCACGCCGCTTCGCGGCGCTTCGGCGTCCGGTGTGAACCCGGCGTTACTGTCCAACCCTTAAAGGGATAGTTCAACATTTTGGCAAATTGGCCCATTGCCATAATCCCTATAGTCATAGCAGTAGATTCGTTACCTTTAATTGTCGGTGCAAGCTGTTTTTAGAACGGAGGAGCGGAGCGGCGAGCTGCTCAGAGCTACGCTATATGGAGGCTAAAGGAATTTCTTGGTTTCCCTCATCAAACTCATCAAATACACAATCCAACAACTCCAAAACGTTTTCGTGGACAAGTTGTGACCTGCACATTCACCACGCTATGAGATAATAACACAACGTTACCACACAGAGTTGTTTTAGAGGGAAATGCAGAGACTGCTTGATGAAAAACTGTCCCTGAAGGCAACGCGCATCAGGGGTTTTGCATGTATTTCCCTCTAAAACAACTCTGTGTGGTAACGTTGTGTTATTATCTCATAGCGTGGTGAATGTGCAGCTCACAACTTTTCCACCAGAGCGTTGTGGAGTTGTTGGATTGTGTATTTGATGAGTTTGATGAGGAAAACCAAGAAATCCCATAATGAGCCTCCATAGCGTAGCTCTGAGCAGCTCGCCGCTCCGCTCCTCCGTTCTAAAAACAGCTTGCACCGACAATTAAAGGTAACGAATCTACTGCTATGACTATAGGGATTATGGCAATGGGCCAATTTGCCAAAATGTTGAACTATCCCTTTAACAAGCAGCTCGTCGTATCATTGCACTTCTTCTTAACACACGAGGCGGTTCAGGTGGCGCAGGCAGGATCGCTTTACCCACGGGTGTCGTCTTCCACCGCGACAAGACAAGTGTCCTTCCTTCCACACAGGGAATCAACACAGAGGTGATAAAACTTCTCACCTGTCAGAGTGGAGGATGCTCACGTTTTAACGGAGAAGCAGAAGTAGAGGTCTACACGTTAGATCTGGGGTGTCAAACATGCGGCCCACGGGCCAAAACCGGCCCGCCAGAGGGTCCAGTCCAGACCGTGGGATAAATTTGCCAAGTGACGATCACAAAGAAGACAGAAAAGGCATGATATTGTTGAAATTTCATGTATTTTTCTCATCAAGCGGCCCTTTACTGCAGTGGTTCTCAAAGGTTTTTACATCAAGGACCCCTAAATTGACACAAATTAGACCAGTGATTTTCAACCACTGTGCCGCGGCACACTAGTGTGCCGTGAGCTTTCGCCAGGTGTGCCGTGGAAAATTACCAAATTTAACTTAATTGATCCAAACTAGTGATGCACATTTTGTTTTTGTTTTTCAGACCGATAACCGACGCTCATAGGCGATTATAACAGTTAACAGAGTGAGATTCAGCACTCCATCGAGTGTCTTTGACTAGGCTCGTGCCGACCGGCCAGTCTCATTTTGTTTGTTTTATATTTGTATAACACACGCGCGCTGCTCCCGCTGTGCTGCAGCTCATCCACGCCAGAACAGCGGAGCGCTCCTCTGCTCCTCTGTTCCTCTGTGCAGCTGCAGGTGAGTGACGGGGGAGCCGGCTGAGAGCCCCTCCTTTTTATTTTAGGGGCACCGTCCTTATTCGTATTCACTCGGTTTTACACACACACACACACACACACACACACGTCATTTTAAACATGTGTGTGTGTCTCGTGTGCAGACGCAACGGTCAAATATGTATAGACGGACGAGCAACAACTTAATGAATCATCATTTAATTATTTTATTTTGAAAATTGACCGGATTCTCTCGCCTTTTCTGTGCCCGACTTCCTGCCTGGTACGACCTGGTCTATCCAGCTTGACAGTCGGCGCTCTCGCTCGCGGCTCGCGTGAAAAATAGAACTGAACCGATCTGAAGCGCTGCAGCTGCGCGCACTGTGCTCCAGAGCGCGAGATGTGCGACCAGGCAGAGTGAAGCACGCATTGCAGGTTGCACTCAGAGTTTGTTCTGACTTTCTATCACAGGGAGTGCACAGCATAAGTTTAAGTCCTCTCATGTTTGCTGTGAAATATGGCTGAAGGCAGGAGTGGAAGTGTGCATGTGTTGACAAGCTCCGATGAGTTGATTGACAGCTAAAAAAGAAAAAAAAAGGCTTTGTTGAGCATCTGTGTCTGTAATAGTGACTGTCTGGCAGAGTTGGCTAATAAAATAGGACTTTTTTTTTTATGTCAATGAGTGTAGTGGCAGAAGCCTGCACAGTGACCATTATTGAGTCAGAACAAACTAACTACACTGTAAGAGACAAAATTTGTATTATATTTACTGCATTAGGCTGTACTGTGTCATTTTCTAACATTTTTGGTTAGTGGTGTGCCGCGGGATTTTTTTAATGAACAAAGTGTGCCGTGGCTCAAAAAAGGTTGAAAAACACTGAATTAGACCATGGACCCCCACTGGACAAAATTTTTAAGTAAATGCCAGAAATACACAAATATTTGTTCTGAGACTGAAGAATGTTACATTTTTAGTCAATGTACTGTACGTTCAAATTAGGGCCAATGGCGTGAATTTTTGGAAATATTATAGAGACATTTCTGGAAAAGAAGTGGTACAATTTCTCTAAAAACATTTAAACATTTCTAGAACAAGTGGTAAAAATTCTCAAAAATATATATTTTTAAAAAAAATCTAGAAAAAAAGTGATAGAAAAAAAAAAGTTAAACATTTTCCAGAGAAAAGTGGTACAATTTCTCAAAAAAAAAGTTTTTTAAAAAATTCTAGAAAAAGGGGTAAAAATGTCTTTGCTTTTTAGTGGTAAAAATGTTTCAAAAAACTTAATAAATTCTAGAAAAAAGTGGTAAAATTTCATGAAAAAGTTGGGCACCCCCTGTCTCTAAAGCCAAAAAATATACTAAAAAAAGAATAGTTATTAACTGTAAACATCTTATGCTTGTAGCTCTCGTTATTTACAGTATAGGTTATTGTGCTATTATTTTAATTGTCCGACCCACTTGAGATCGAATTGCGCTGTTTGTTTCCGCTGAACTAAAATGAGTTTGACACCCCGCATTACATATTAATGTGGACAGGACAGCCGTGTTTTGACAACAGTAATAATACCTGTCCTACCAGACATTTGAGACTGGGACCTTTAATCTTTGTGATTTCCTGTTTGAGAA
This sequence comes from Trachurus japonicus, assembly GCF_045865225.1. Classification (NCBI taxonomy): domain Eukaryota; kingdom Metazoa; phylum Chordata; class Actinopteri; order Carangiformes; family Carangidae; genus Trachurus; species Trachurus japonicus. The sequence goes on along the minus strand of NC_140908.1, from coordinate 14,098,855 downwards.
GTGCCATTGCGTGTAAGAGAGAAGACGACACGTTAGCATTAGCTTAATTAATCAGCCACTTTCTGATGATTGAGTTGAATTTTAAATGAAGGAATGTCAGAAAAAAAACAGGTCAAACACCATTAATGGCAAACAGAGGTTCAGAGTCTCTCATCTGATTGGCTGACAATCGGGTCATGGCTGTGGTTGCCCTGTTGTGACATCACAAAGTCACGGAAGTCCCAACGGCTCATTTTATGGCTCAGGGGCAAGGCTTTGATATTTTTTTCCATGACGTCTTTGACTTGTGTTATAATCCAAAAAGATATGGAAATATTATTTATTTATGATTTATTATTACTTGATACAAAATGGGACCTTTAAATTATTTTTTTTTTAAGTGGAAATATTATTTATTCATTATTTATTATTACTTGATACAAAATGGGACCTTTAAAATAATTTATTTTTAAGTGGAAATATTATTTATTATTACTTGATACAAAATGGGACCTTTAAAATAATTTATTTTGAAGTGAAAATGAAATAGGCAATAGCAACATGTGTTTAAATAATTGTTTTTCACATATAATTCACATCCTAATTAAGTTATTTGAGTATTCTGCAACTTTTAGTTTAGAAATACATCATGTTTTTGACTTATCCGTGCATCATTTGTGTAAAACTGTCAGAAAATAGTGTGTTTTTATTGGAATATCTGTCTGGATTCCAAAGTAAGAGAAAAGTAGCTGCAACCAGACATAAAACAATAAAAGAAAAGTTTTTTTTAATATATTTCAAGCACATATTTCTGCCTCTGTCTGACCACCAGGACCTGGACTCTGTGTGGCACTCCCGAGTACCTGGCCCCCGAAGTCATCCAAAGCAAAGGTCACGGCCGAGCGGTGGACTGGTGGGCCTTGGGCATCCTCATCTTTGAAATGCTGGCTGGGTAAGTGGTGCAGTGTGTTACAGTGCAACACCGGGGGGCGCTAGTCTCCTCCATAGCAGCAGCACCAAGGTCCCATTGTGTTACACTGCAAAAACTTTCCAAAATCTTTACAAGAATATTTGTCTTATTTCTTGTCAAAATGTCTCATTTCTTGTCAAAACTAATCTCTTTTCCACTTAAAATAAGACTCATCACCTAATTTAGATAATTTTCACTTGTTTCAAACAAATTTTCACTAGAAATAAGACTTCTTAATAGGACTAGTTGTTACCTTTACACTGCAAAAACTCAAATATCTTACCAAGAATATTTGTTTTATTTCTAGTCAAAATGTAATTTCTAGTCAAAACAAATCTAATTATACTTAAAATAAGACTCATCATATAAAAAGTAGCTTGTTTTTAGACACTTTTTTACTCCTTTAAAGCAGATTTTCACTTGGAATAAGTAGAAAAATCTGATAGTGAAAGCAAGTTTTTTGTGCTTGTTATAAGGAAGAAAAACTTGTTCCACTATCAGATTTTTCTACTTATTTTAAGTAAAAATCTGCTTTAAAGGAGTAAAAAGTGTCTATAAACAAGCTACTTTTTAATATGATGAGTCTTATTTTCAGTATAATGAGATTTGTTTTGACTAGAAATTACATTTTGACTAGAAATAAGACAAATATTCTTGGTAAGATTTGAGTTTTTGCAGTGTAAAGGTGCAGGGCGACAAGCTGCTGAGAAGTTAGTCCTGTATGAGAGATCAGAGAGGAGCCTTATGTCGCAGCCACACACACACACACAGGTGGGAAAAAAAAGTCTTTGAAGCACAGACACGACTGGAAAAACTTGATGATAATCTCTCTAAACAATCATCCACACACACACGAACACGGGGGGTGGACATAATAATAACACCTGAGCTATAATAGTGATGCAATCCACCATAACAGCCCTGCAAGAGAGAGCAGAAGAAGCGCTGGAGGAGCCCTGTGTACACCGAGCAGAGGAATTATTCTATTAATCGTGTTGCTGTTATTGTCTCAGTGTGCTAAATCTATTCATTGTGTGCTTATTGGATACTGCAGAGCTGCGACAAATTAATCTGTGAATGGGAATCATTGTTGGAGATGAAGAACAATGGCGTTGATCCCTTTTATAGAAAGAAAGCACCCGGGTTTTTATTCTAACGTCCCACAGTGAATTCTTCAGAGAGAATTGCCCTAAAGGTTCAGATTGACTTTAATGTTGATTCAGACTTTGTGTCAGGGACCCATGTAATATCTTATCAGTTGAGCCAGTTCTGTAGCATCTGGTACTCTTAAAGGGATAGTTCAATAGTTAGTTATCCCTATAGTCATAGCAGTAGGTTTGTTACCTTTAATTGTCGGTGTAAGCTATATAGACTGGATGCACTTCTCTGTGAACTGATCATTTTGATACTTTTACAATGTTAACGTACAACCTAGATGGATGGATATATACTTAATTCATTGCCTGTATGTCTACCTTTAAAGGGATAGTTCAACATTTGGCAAATTGGCCCATTGCCGTAATCCCTATAGTCATAGCAGTAGGTTTGTTACCTTTATTTGTCGGTGAAAGCTATTTTTTAGAACGGCGGAGCAGAGCCGTGAGCTGCTCAGAGCTACGCTACGGAGGTTAATGGGATTTTTATTGGTTTCCCTCATCAAACTCATCAAATACACAATCCAACAACTCCAAAACGTTCTGGTGGACAAGTTGTGCCCTGCACATTCACCACGCTATGAGATAATAACACAACGTTACCACACAGAGTTGTTTTAGAGGGAAATTCATGCTAAACCACTGATGCACGTTGCCTTCAGGGACAGTTTTTCATCAACAGTCTCTGCATTTCCCTCTAAAACAACTCTGTGTGGTAACGTTGTGTTATTATCTCATAGCGTGGTGAATGTGCAGCTCACAACTTGTCCACCAGAGCGTTGTGGAGTTGTTGGATTGTGTATTTGATGAGTTTGATGATGAGGGAAACCAAGAAATCCCATAATGAGCCTCCGCAGCGTAGCTCTGAGCAGCTCACGGCTCTGCTTCGCCGTTCTAAAAACAGCTTGCACCGACAAATAAAGGTAACAAACCTACTGCTAAGACTATAGGGATTACGGCAATGGGCCAATTTGCTGAAATGTCGAACTATGCCTTTAAAGGTAGACATATAGGAAATGAATTAAGTATATATCCATCTATCTAGGTTGTATGTTAACATTGTAAAAGTATCAATATGATCAGTTCACAGAGAAGTGCACCCGGTCTATATTCAAAAATTGAATCGTAAAACGAGCTGTCAGCACTTCCTGAACTTTGTGATGTCACAAAGTCCCGTTAGACTGTCTGGATATCAAAAACTGTACACGTTTAATCCAAGAAGTCTGTGTCCTCGCTTTGAACTTCACCTGGGCGACGGGCGCCCTGATTGACAGGCACGGCAACAATTTATGGATTTTCCTTCTGTGCGTCCCACCGGTATTTGTCCTGATGGTCAGTCTGGACATTAACGTGGTCGTCCGTCTCGGCTTTATCTGTCTTTTTAAATTAAAAGCCCCTTCCGCACAGTCGTGTAATTGTGACTCCGGGACATCGCGGCAGCTGCAATAACTCCTGAATACGGAGCAGCTTCCCTTCACTCCCGCCTGAAAGGTCACCTGTGTGTGAGCCCAGTCTCCCCTCAACCCCCCCCCACATCCATCTTCTTTATGCCCTGGTAGGAAAAGCTATGTGGCTTTGGATTAGTGGCAGGAATCTGACCTTTTCCCGGCATTTTCATTACATCACCAGACTCTCCAAGACCCCCGCAGATAAGGAGCTCCCTCCGTCGTTATGTATTACCAATGCGCGGCTGTTCGTCGTCTTCGTCGGATGTGGCGGCCGCTTGCTTTTTTTGAAAAGTTTGCGGCGGTAGATCATCGTCGTCCTCTGGGGAGTGAAGCACACAAGTTGTGAAAACATTGAGAGAAGGGTCGCGGCCCCCCCCCCCGAGGGAGGAAGGAAGAGAGAGAGGGAGCGAAAGAATGGCTTTTCTCTCTGTGATCCTGCCTCCAGGGCCAGATTTCTGCTCTTAATGGAAACCAATCATCCCCCCGTGCTGCACTTCCCTCACTCTGAAAACCTGCCTGCTGCATTTCCGTTTCACCTCCCAGACGAAGACCTGCTTCCCCCCCCCCACCTCCACTCACTTTCATGTTAATTATTGCATCAAAAAGTATTTCAAATGAAGGATGGAACTTTAATCAAAGCGTGTCTATTCCCAGGCCCGGCTTCGATTGACTGCATTAAAATGAAATTGACCCCCTTTTTCCTGTATCCTCACCTCCCCTGGCTCTCCGGCTGGTCCTCGTCCACCGCCTCAGTTCAGTGGAGCGTCGTGCCGGTGATTAGAGATTGAGATCCTTGAGGGGAAATGCTTTGTCCTGTCACCCACAAAGTCAAAGTGTCATAGAGACTAGAGAGTAGTTTTTGACGTAAGGACATCTGTAGAGCCCTTCACCATAAATCAAACCAGAGTCTCGTAACTTTCCGTTATTATCTCATAGCGTGGTGAATGTGCAGGTCACAACTTGTCCACCAGAGCGTTTTGGAGTTGTTGGATTGTGTATTTGATGAGTTTAATGAGGGAAACCAAGAAATCCCATAGTGAGCCTCCGTAGTGTAGCTCTGAGCAGCTCACGGCTCTGCTCCACCGTTCTAAAAACAGCTTGCACCGACAATTAAAGGTAACGAACCTACTGCTACAACTATAGGGATTATGGCAATGGGCCAATTTGACAAAATGTTGAACTATCCCTTTAACAACCAAATCAGATTGCTGTATTTCACTTTTCCGATTTTATAATTTTGAATAACGCACCTGCTTTAATTTAGAGACAGCTGCATATTTGGGGGTGTGGCCACTCAAATGAGGTAGATACTGATACGATTTTAGCCATTTTTTATACAACTGCTGCTGCTAATCTAGTGCTAACCTGTCCATATACCATATATGGACATCAGAGGAACACATGGGGCAATTTGCCAAAAATGTTGAACTATCCCTTTAAAGGTAGACATATGTATATGAAATTGACCCCCTTTTTCCTGTATCCTCACCTCCCCTGGCTCTCCGGCTGGTCCTCGTCCACCGCCTCAGTTCAGTGGAGCGTCGTGCCGGTGATTAGAGATTGAGATCCTTGAGGGGAAATGCTTTGTCCTGTCACCCACAAAGTCAAAGTGTCATAGAGACTAGTGAATAGTTTTGACGTAACGACATCTGTAGAGCCCTTCACCATAAATCAAACCAGAGTCTCATAACTTTTTACGTTATTATCTCATAGTGTGGTGAATGTGCAGGTCACAACTTGTCCACCAGAGCGTTTTGGAGTTGTTGGATTGTGTATTTGATGAGTTTGATGAGGGAAACCAAGAAATCCCATTAGCCTCCGTAACGTAGCTCTGAGCAGCTCACGGCTCTTCTAGGGCTGGGCGATATGGCAAAAAACGTTATCACGATATGTTTTTCCATATTGATCGATTCTCGATATCGTCTCGATATGTATTTTTTGCTGCCGCTGCCAGTTCAAGCAGCATCCTGACTGAATCCTGAAGAAACCAGAGAATGTGTTCAGTTTGGGAGGATGACATGAGTTCACTTTAATGTTCATTAAGGGTGGAACAGTTCAATAATCCACAGTTTGATTTGATTTACATTGTTGTTGCTGTTGTTTTCTGTTGTCTTTTTTCTACCATACATCAGCTCTAAAATGTGTCAATCATGAGGCTTTAGTCTTTCTAGTTATTTGAACAGGTTGTAGACAAATATTTAGCTATTTAGCTGCTCTGACACCAGGCTTTATGCCGAGCCCACTCTGATGAATCCAGGTGTGTCTGACTCTGACCTCAGTAGTCACAACAACTGTCAGACACACCTGGATTCATCAGTTTGTCCAATAATGTAAGACAGGAAGGAAAGGAGCCTGTTTGAGCTCAGGAAGTAGTGGAGCTGTGCATAAAGCCTATTTATTGATCTGACTCGGTAACCACGAGCGCAGTTCACGTCAACTCAGGTGATCTGCAGGTTGTTGTTTCACTTCACCGCTCCGACGCGACGCTCCGTGTGTGTGTGCGCGCGGCGCTGACAGAGAGAGAGGGAGGGAGAGAGGCTGTCGGCGCATACTGTGAGTGGATTTGACTCCGCGCGCACTGTCCGCGGACTTTTGCGGTTTCATAGGCAAGCATACAGTATCACATTTGAAACAGATTGAGTCCGCGCGGTCATAAAAATTGAGCTTTGCACGGAAGGGACCGGCGGACGCCCGCTTTGGGTCCTCGTCTGCCTCGAGTGCACGCGGACATCCGCGGAGTCAAATACGCCGGAGTATGTGGGGGCCTGAGCCTAGCGCATGTTCTTCACACTGTACATGAGCAAACAGACATGTTACCGCAGAATAAACGTCACAAGCAGCTCCGTGTTTCCTCCACTTTCTGACCGTGGTAGGCTATCATCAGGTTGCTCTGACTCCACACTGACAGGCTTCTTTAGCCGGGACAGACGAACTGATGCTCCACACGTTCACAATCGCTTCAGTTGCCATCGGCTCCACCTCCACTCATTTCCTCCCTCTTTTACAACTTTCACTTTATCACAGCTTGGGATCAATAAAGTATATCTATCTATCTATCCATCTTATCCTTCCTCCCTTTAGCTGCAGCAGCTCAAACAAGCTCTGCATGCTCAGGACAGGAGGCGGAGTATCAGACGGAAGTGTGGCCGGCTGCTGTCGCGCATATTTACTTTCATGTGATATCGAGGAATAGGGCCATAGCTTATTATCGAAATCGTTCAAAGATTTATCGCGATCCCGTATCGAGATCGTTATATCGCCCAGCCCTAGGCTCTTCTGCCGTTCTAGAAATATCTTGCACCGACAATTTAAGGTAACGAACCTACTGCTATGACTATAGGGATTATGGCAATGGGCCAATTTGACAAAATGTTGAACTATCCCTTTAACAACCAATCAGATTGCTGGATTTCACTTTTCCGTTTTTATAATTTTGAATAACACACCTGCTTTAATTTGGGGACAGCTGCATATTTGGGGGTGTGGCCACTCAAATGAGGTAGATACTGATACGATTTTAGCCATTTTTTATACAACTGCTGCTGCTAATCTAGTGCTAACCCGTCCACATACCATATATGGACATCAGAGGAACACATGGGGCAATTTGCCAAAAATGTTGAACTATAGCATAGATTCATCCACATTAACGTGAGACTTTTTTATAACCAAATAGAAACTCCTCGTTGTCCCTTTAAAGGTAACGAACCTACACTGCTATGACTATAGGGATTATGGCAATGGGCCAATTTGCCAAAAATGTTGAACTATCCCTTTAAAGGTAGAGTAGTTTTGACGTAAGGACATCTGTAGAGCCCTTTACCATAAATCAAACCAGAGTATAAACCTTCCACTGGCTCCTAGATTCTGCAACAGTCATGACACAGTGCTGGTAACAGGATTAAACGAAGCACTCATCATTTGTTATTCTTAGAGCTGTGACATTAAAGGTCACATATTGTGTAAACTTGAGATGTCCAAGTCTAGGGTTTTTTTTATTATTGTAAAGCCAGTCTAGGTACTTTATTAATCCTGTTAGAATATCAAAACACTTAGCCCAATCAGATTAAATGGTATTGAGATGGTTTTTGGTTATCAAAACCACAAAAATATCTTGTTACAGTGTAATATATGATACCTTAAAGGAAAAACAACCACCTCAATATAGACATTTAAAGGTCACATAGTGAAAAAAACTGTTTTTGTTTTGACGTTTTGATGTATAAGAAGATATATTTGTGGTTTTAAGACCCAAAACCCATGACAGTGTAGTTTTACATCTTCTCTTCAGAGCTCTAATAACTACACGACAGCGAGCCAATCAGAAAAGAGCCTCAGAACTTCCTCTTTTCTGATTGGCTTCTGATTGGCATTCACATGAAGACCAAATCCTGCAAGGTTTGATTGGATCCTGATTGGTTCAAGTGGAGTTTGTGACATCACAAAGGTCAGGAAGTCCTGACGGCTCATTTCCAGACTCTATTTCTGAATACAGGGTGTGTTTGCTTAAAGGGATACGCCAACATTTTTTTTTCCCGTGTCTTGCCTCACTCCTGAGTCCATGACCAGCAGATAGACACCATCCTTTCGACTGTGCGTGCAGTAACAAGGGAGATAGAGCCACATCGCCCGTAATTAGCTTAGCTCAAACACTGGAAGTGTATGGGTAGTGTTAGCCTGCCTCCACCTAAAGTCATCAGAGAAACTCTTCAGCAACTCTAAACGGACCGATCTTGGTCTCAGAGCTGACAAAACTCTCCGGTAAGGCATCTTGAGCGGTCAAATGCCGCTAACGGGACCAGATCGGTCAAAACGGAGGGTTCAAGCAAAGACGGTTTATTTTGGTTCAAGCTAGCTACATCGAGGGTAGGTTAGCTTCCTATTTCAAAGTAAAAGCACAAATTCTATCGTCATGGTTTTCTGTATGTAAAGGGTAACAGGTGTTTTATTTTGTGAAAGTAACCGGAAGTGCGTTGGTCACAACGGCTAGCTTGAGTAGCGCCGAATTCGTCCGAACAAAATTGTAAACAGCTGGTATTTAGACAAATTAATGACACACTGTTGATCTAAACGGCTACTTTCTCACCTAAACATGTTTGAAATGTTGATAAAGTGATATATTTACAGAGTTTAGAGCTAAAATGAAATCAGCTTCTAACTGCTGATTTCGGCTCGGGTAGGAGGCAGGCTAACACTACCCATACACTTCCAGTGTTTGAGCTAAGCTAATTAGGGGCGATACGGCTCTATCTCCCTTGTTACTGCACGCACAGTCGAAAGGATGGTGTCTATCTGCTGGTCATGGACTCGGGAGTGAGGCAAGACACGAAAAAAAAAATGCTGGCGTATCCCTTTAAATAGTCAATAATCAATATAGAACCTAGACTTGGATGGACCACAGCTACATCTTCTTATTTTATTTGCACAAACCCAAAGAAAGTTTAGTGTCGGTTAAAATCAAGGAAAAATCCAACAAAACAAGCGACATATTCTCAGCCCGCTACAACACTATAAAGGTGTTGGTGTGAACAGTTGTGTTGTGTTTTTTTGAGACCAATTGGAACAGCTACTTTCTGTAACTAAAGCACACAAGTGACATTTTTTGTCATCAAACAGTAAAGTCATTTACTCTCCGCTGCTCCGCACTGTGCCGTTTAAAACATAATTCATTATGCTCTGCACTTAAGCTGCCAGTGTCATTGCAGCCGCCCCCCTGCCTTTCACACAACGCATCTAAAACCTGTCTCAGCTGATTAATTCAGACTGTGTCAAAGCAGTCAGACATCAACAACTCGTAAATTACGTCTCTGGCGAAGGACCAAAAGTTTTTCTGCATCTGTGCTGGCGACGGCTAAAGCTCGGTGGCTGTGTGTTATCAGCTTCTGCCCCATTCTTGTGAATATATATATATTCACAGTTTCCCTACGTTTGGCACCGTAATTTATCTGGACTCAAGGATGAACTGATTAGAATTTGGTCGCCAGAGTTCAAGAACTTGTACGATAATTTTGATACTGAAACACAAATGTCCACAAAAGATCAACTTGACTGAGACTTTATCATGTGGTGGTTGTAGTGGAGACCCTAGGTGTATGCAGCTGGCTCAGGGGTTATCACTGAGTTCACTTCGGTGTGTCGGCCAGAACACCACTTTCAGCCGAATCTTCAGAGACTGAATAAAGAGGAGGCCACTGACTGTTTCTGATCCTGTTTATTTCTCTTCTTACAGGCGATTGTTCTGTGGTTCTAAACATAAAATGACAAATAAATGAATGAGTAAATAATCATCAATAAATCAAACCACTTAGCTCAGATTCAGTAGCATTTAGCACTGACACAATTAAAGCTAGGTAAATAGCTTAGCTAACCAGAACTATCAGAGAAACATAATATGAACACAGTCATAAATCCCTCTTATAGTTAACACAGTACTCTGCGCAACAGCGCGCTGAATAACCAGCATGATAACGATCAATATAAACACGGGCATATCACGTGACACTCATTACACTCGCTCGTTAATCAAGCTAGCGGACATTAGCGTCATAAACGGCCATAGCATGGCGAGTGCTACAATCACAACATACAGCTCAAACGTTCACAATAGCACTAGCATACATCCAACACTCTCATAACCCATCCAGACGTACTTACATGCTTCATTCACGCACAGACGGTCGCCATAGCACGAACAGGTGACCCGACAGTTACTCCTCACTCCTCACTCACTGCAGCCAAACCACCGCCACATGAACGAGTGCGGCCAATTACGTCATAAGACCAGCAGGGGGCTCCGCTCGCACATCAACCATCTAGTGCTCTAACACAACATAACATAGTAATCTAACACATCTAACAACAACAAATACACAGTAACTTTGTGGCCTTTTCTACAGTGGTTTTTATTACAGTAGATAGATCACTCTAGAGACTGACTAGAGCTGCAGAGAGGAGATGTAAACTACATTGAGGTGGATTTTGGTTCTTAAAACCAATACTTCCAATTAGTGTTATGTAGTATACTATGTACTTACTTCTTCAGAGCATCAATTTCAACAATTCGTGTTACTGTGGATATGTGTTGCAGATATCTGTAATTCAGTTTTGCCAAGTCAAAAAGAATATTTCCGATATCCACAACTACATTCTTCCTAGGAAAAATGACGTCACTTTTGCCATTCATGTGTATGGGGTTTGTCATTACAGATATCTACAATTCAGTTGCAGATATCCGCTATGTGAATTACAGATATCCGTAACTGAATTATGACTAATACTAATTCCAGTTTGAGATATCTACAATTTAATTCTGACGAGTCATAATTCCAGTTCAAGATAATTCCCATGGAAAGTTTCCAATTTGGAATAAAGAAACGGCCTATTTTCACGGCCTAAAAGAGGTTTTACCTGAAAAAAAAATACACAATTACATTGTTCGCTATAATTTCAGGTAAAACCTCTTTTAGGCCGTGAAAATAGGCCGTTTCTTTGGGTCCGTTCACAACAATGTATGTTGTAAATCTCTGGGCAGGGCTATTATGGGCTGGCGTTGCTAACGGGAGGAGTGCAGAGAGTCTTCTACTGCAATTAAAGTACTTAGGGGCTATTTGGAGATCATACAACCACACTTTAAAAAAAATGCTACTATCCCTTTAACACCTCAAATAAAACACAGGAAATGTGTAAAATGTGGCGTCTTTTCTATCCATATGATGACAAACCCTGAGGAAAATCACTTCATTTGCATCAACTCAAGTCAGAAAACTTGACATCCCCTTCCTCCCTATTTCTGCTGAAATGACCCAGATTCTCCGGCTATGACAGCATCAATTTTGGAAAGAGAAAAAAAAAGAAACGCGCACGGGAGTGGAGTCTGCGGTGCGCTGCCCCTGCTGCCAGACGCCCCCCTCCCCTCCTCTACTCCCCTACTCCCCTCCCCACCACCACCACCGTCGTCTCTCCTGACTCTGGAGCTTTTCACCGGCGAGGCAAAGCGGCATGTGACAAACTGGTGCGATTACGCGCCTGTCTGCTCGCTGCGTAATGCGTTCAGAGGCCCCGTCCCATTATGTAATTTGTGGGTAATGACTTGTCCAGGCCGAAGCCGAAGCCGGAGCGGAGAGGGAGAGGGGAAGAACAAGGAGAGAGCTGGGGAAGCGTTCAGCCGAGTGGAGCAGCAGCAGCAGAAGACCCGTGGGTGGTACAGAGTAGAGTAGAGTAGAGACACACACACTGAGAATTGCCAAAATAGCTGTAAACAAAGCCTGTTCTGTCCACAGCAGAAAGTTTTCATAACCTCCCCCCTCCTCTAAACGTTGACCTCACCACATGTCCACTCGCCACTTTGTTCATGGCAGCTCTTACTACTGTAGGGCTGGGCGATGTGGCCGAAAATCAATATCACGATATATTCAGCAGCAGTTCGCCTCGATAACAATAAATGGACGATAACTAGCCTACTCATGTTTTCGCTACGTTTAGTTAAGGCGGCCGCTGCTTCTTAATTATCGCCGCCAATATTTCATAGTGGGGCAGGGTTCTTACGGATCCTTAAAAAGTCTTAAAAGGCATTGAATTCATTATCTAAATCATCTAAAATCAAGGCCTTAATTGGCATTAAAATGTCTTAAATCAGTTTTTCAAAAGTCTTAAAAATGTTAACACTTGGTAAGTGGGATTTTATGGTTGTAATTAGTCTCAAATCTTAAAATAATTGGTAACATTCTGACATAGAGAAGTTAGTGGCGGCCGTCAACGCTAAATTTCTTACTAGTCAGTGTTTTTTGTTTTTTTTCTGACTTTTTATGCATTTATTTTGAAAGGACAGCTGGAAAGAGACACAATCCAATGTTCATGTAGCAGTCACTTTACCTTGGATCACATAGGAAAGTGGGTCAAATTGTCCCTATAACCCTATGTAATTGATGTTTTTTCTGCATTTGTGTTTATTATGAAGTCGGTCTTAAATTTCATTTCAAGTGGCTTTAAAAAAGTCTTAAAAAGTCTTAAAAAGTATTGGCTGGGCGATGTGGCCGAAAATCAATATCACAATATATTCAGCAGCAGTTCGCCTCGATAACAATAAATGGACGATAACTAGCCTACTCATGTTTTCGCTACGTTTATTTAAGGCGGCCGCTGCTTCTTAATTATTGCTGCCAATATTTCATAGTGGGGCAGGGTTCTTACGGATCCTTAAAAAGTCTTAAAAGTCATTGAATTCATTCATCTAAAATCAAGGCCTTAAGTGGCATTAAAATGTCTTAAATCAATTTTTCAAAGGTCTTAAAAATGTTAACACATGGTAAGTGGTATTTTATGGTTGTAATTAGTCTCAAATCTCAAAATAATTGGTAACATTTCGACATAGAGAAGTTAGTGGCGGCCGTCAACGCTAAATTTCTCACCGCCACCAGCTCCCGAGTCAGTGTTTTTGTTTTTTCCGGACTTTTCTGCATTTATTTTGAAAGGACAGCTGGAAAGAGACACAATCCAATGTTCATGTAGCAGTCACTTTACCTTGGATGTGGGTAAAATTGTCCCTATAACCCTATGTAATTGATGTTTTTTCTGCATTTGTGTTTATTATGAAGTCTGTCTTAAATTTCATTTCAAGTGGCTTTAAAAAAGTCTTAAAAAGTCTTAAATTGAACTTGGCTTAAGCTGTAGGAACCCTGGTTATTTCACCCCATAAATTTAACGCCGTCATGTCCGTTTCTGTCTATAATCTTTGTCACTCCCTTCACGCTGGTCTGTTGACAATATCACGTGACGGTGGCGACCGACCGACGCTGCACGTTTTTAATAATTTCAGCGAGGTGTTTTCTCATTGCTCTGGTGTGTGTGTGTCATTAACTCAGGTGAAAAATAACAACAGCTGGGTTTTCGTCTTTTTTTCCCCCACTAAAGCACAAATTGTGTTAGCGTACGGCGGTGCTGGAGATGACATTATTTGCTCTTCTCCTCTCTCCGCAGGTACCCGCCGTTCTTTGATGACAACCCCTTCGGAATCTACCAGAAGATCCTCGCCGGAAAACTGGAGTTCCCACGTCATCTGGATTTCTATGTCAAGTAAGTTTCTGGACCCCGGGTCACGGTCGGATAGCAACAAGCGTGTGTTTATCAGATTTAATCCTTTACGGCCTCGCTTGCCACCAGATTCCACATTAAAATGTCCTTTATCTGTCATTTGAATCACGATAACATCTTGTTATAGCACCTTTGTCCATAATCGCCGTCTGTTAGAAGCATCAACACTGACTTTTTATTCAGTTCTATCTAGGGATGTCACGATTATAGATTTTCTTTGTACGATTATTGTCAGAGAAATAATCACGGTATTACGATTATCACGATTATTACGCATTAAATAATTTCACAACATATGAATGTGTAAAATCAAATACAGTCAAAATATAATTACATTACAAATTTTTACACTAAATATTTTAAGTATCTACTATTCATATGTAACCAGTTATTAATCCTCCAGGGGAAGTGTTTTAAATATTCAAATCATTAATCGTCATCTATACCAAATGCTTAAGTTTATTTTAATTGTTTGTTTTTTATCACAAATGAGATGCTAACATTTAAATTTCCACCATGTTACGTTAGGTAAATGGAGCAGTATTTCTTACATTTACCTTAACTTTTGTGCACATCTGCCTCTGTGTTAACAAAATAATCTTTTTTGGAAAGTGACGGTATTTAAGAATCTTTACGATTAATTAATTGTGGCGTTTAATACCGCGATTATTGTGAAAACAAGTAATTGTGACATCCCTAGTTCTATCTAAGATACACTATTTAAACCCAAGTGTTTCTAACTACATATTGAAACTGTATCAAGTAATGAAACGTCTGCTGGAAAATGATAGTTTGTGTTATTGAACATGGGCTTGTGAGAAGTATTTATCAGATGAGAGAAACCTTGACTCCCAGACCCATCGAGGCCTCCTCTGTCCACCATTCTGGATGATTTTTAGCAGGGTTAATAACCAGGTTCTGGTTTTCGGAGAGGAGAGGAGAGGAGGATCTCTGTTGGATTCAGCTCTGGTTCATAACTGATCAGAGAAATGACCCGAGGAACTTAGCTGCTGTCGGAGAAAATCCAACTTAAAAATGAAACTCTGTGTTTTTACTGGATCCACAAGGTCCATATATCTTGTAAAGGAGGAGATCTCTGTGATAATTCACCTCTGGAACGTCCAGATCATAAGTTACCATAGAAACGAGCCTAGCAAACTTTTTTTTTTTTCTCATTTTAAAGGGATAGTTCAACATTTTGGCAAATTGGCCCATTGCCATAATCCCTATAGTCATAGCAGTAGGTTCGTTACCTTTAATTGTCGGTGCAAGCTATTTTTAGAACGGCGGAGCAGAGCCGCGAGCTGCTCAGAGCTACGCTACGGAGGCTCATTATGGGATTTCTTGGTTTCCCTCATCAAACTCATCAAATACACAATCCAACAACTCCACAACGCTCTGGTGGACAAGTTGTGAGCTGCACATTCACCACGCTATGAGATAATAACACAACGTTACCAGACAGAGTTGTTTTAGAGGGAAATACAGAGACTGAACTGAAAAACTGTCCCTGAAGGCAACGTACATCAGCGGTTTTGCATGAATTTCCCTCTAAAACAACTCTGTGTGGTAACGTTGTGTTATTATCTCATAGCGTGGTGAATGTGCAGCTCACAACTTGTCCACCAGAGCGTTGTGGAGTTGTTGGATTGTGTATTTGATGAGTTTGATGAGGGAAACCAAGAAATCCCATAATGAGCCTCCGTAGCGTAGCTCTGAGCAGCTCACGGCTCTGCTCCGCCGTTCTAAAAACAGCTTGCACCGACAATTAAAGGTAACGAACCTACTGCTATGACTATAGGGATTATGGCAATGGGCCAATTTGCCAACATGTTGAACTATCCCTTTAAGGATAATTAAGGTTTATCACAACTTTTTTGTTTGTCACTATCTATAATATCAGAAAAAAATGAACAAATCCACCATTTATCTGAATAATGGAGGTAAAACTGTGAAGCTAATGGCTGAACTTTATGAAAACTGTGGCACTAAAATACAACATGTTGATATTATATGTTTTGTTTTGTTTTTTAAACTACGGGAAGATTCTTTCACTTTTTGACATTAGAATAAAATAAATTTCCCTCATTAGTCAAAAACCAATTGTGAAAAAGCTCAAATTCAGACATCACAATTTGTTTGAATACTTACTACAATTTGATATTTACTTTTACTTTTTAAGACACTTAAAGATTTCTGTTTTCATTATGTGATAATTGGGAACAGATTAATGGGGGAAACCGGAATTAAAATAATTGTAACAAAGCTGCTGAATGTGCTGAACCTCTTCCTGCTCTGTGACCAGTCAGGAAAGGTTAGCCCCCTCCCCTCCCCTCCCCTCCCCTGCGCCTTAAACGACTATTTAAGCATCATAGTTGAAACGTTTGTGGGGGGCCATATGGGCTCCTGGACGCGGTCCCTTTAGTGCTGCAATGTCCCTTTAACACCGGGGTCAATGAGCTTCAGGTGGACCTGCAGTCGCTAATGGCAACACCGGGCTGATTTGGACCGGTTCCCCGGCACTCACACCGCTCATTAGACCAGCTGGAGTGTGGAGGAATGTGCAAGATCACAGGCTCGGTGCACTTAGTGTGTGTGTGTGTGTGTGTGTGTGTTTGTGTGTGTTTGTGTGTGTGTGTGTGTGTGTGTGTGTGTGTGTTGTTGCCATAGGCTACCTTTGGGGACACATTTCAGACTGAAGACCAGTTAAAAAAAGGGGACGGCTTGTCCAAACGGGGACAGAAGTCATGTTGAAGGGTTTGGCTGGCAGTCGGTGGTCACTGTTAGGCTAAAAATCTCTAGGAAATGTTCTATATATAAGTGTGTGTGATGTCCCCAAAACTAAACTGACCCATGGCAACATCAGTGTGTGTGTGTGTGTGTGTGTGTGTGTGTGCTCAGTCAGTCCTGACCCCGTGACCCCGGAGAATCCACACACACCGGGTGACCCCCCGCCGTTAAGGGCTTGTACGGCAATAAAACATCGGTCATAAAATTAGCTACTAGTTAAGTAGAGTTGTTAGTGACACTGTGGTGACCTGACCTGAAGCCCTCTGCACCAGCCCCATGTGTTCCTCTCATGTCCATATATGGTATATGGACAGGTTAGCACTGGATTAGCTGCAGTTGTATAAAAAATGGCTAAAATCCTGTCAGTATCTACCTAATTTGAGTGGCCACACCCCCAAATATGCAGCTGTCTCTAAATTAAAGCAGGTGTGTTATTGAAAATAAAATGGAAAGGTAAAATCCGGCAATCTGATTGGTTGTTAAAGGGATAGTTGAACATTTTTGGTAAATTGGCCCATTGTCATAATCCCTATAGTTTTAGGAGTAGATTAAGATCCGTTACCTTTAATTGTTGGTGCAAGCTATTTTTAGAACAGCAGAGCAGAGCCGTGAGCTGCTCAGAGCTACGCTACAGAGGCTAATACACAATCCGACAACTCCAAAGCGCTCCCATTAGCCTCCGTAGCGTAGCTCTGAGCAGCTCGCGGCTCTGCTCCGCCGTTCTAAAAAAAGCTTGCACCGACAATTAAAGGTAACGAACCTACTCCTAAAACATGTATATAGGGATTATGGCAATGGGCCAATTTGACAAAATGTTGAACTATCCCTTTAACTGTGATATAATGCGCGTACACCACAGCTACTATTCTGAAGCCTTATCACAGCGTATCACTCCACATCAGGGAAGTATGAATGGAAATTTGCTGTCATGTATCCATCACTCTGGCTCTTTTATCCCTATTACTGATTTCATCCTTGTCATTCTGTGTTCTAAGCAATCTGTGTGTTTATTGGTCGAGCCTTAAGCTATGGAGCACTTTTATCATTTTATCATTGTCTCTAGTGGTCTATTATATGTGAATGATAAAATGTTAAATGTGAACTCACTAAAGAACACATCTACCTATGGGTACGAATAATGTAACCTGAACCTGAACAAACTGTTAGAGTCGCTAGCAAAAGGTAGCCGGTGTTTTGACGATGTTAACAAATAGACTAAATTAGATCATATTTATTTCTGATTACATCAAACCTACATGAAATCATATTGCCATTATTGGGAACCATTTTATAAAAGCAGTACATCATTTCAGTACGTGATATATGCTCATTATACCACAGCGTAGGGGCGTTCCCCTAAACGATTCCCCAGAGCCGGCCCAAGGCATAAGCGAACTAAGCACCTGCTTGGGGCCCCATAACTATTGGGGGGGCCCCAAAAGGCAAGTAACTTTTTAAAATTGTAGTGCATAACTTTTTTCGATCCTTATAGAAACACTGCGTAATTACAAAAAACTTTGATTATTGTTGCATTTCAAATTGTTGTTGCACTTTTCTGTAAAAATGTTAAAAAGCAGATGATGTGTTTACAGTAAATGCATTGTCTGTTGGTTTATTTTGTTACTTTTAGTCGACCGAGGTGACATTCAGTATCCAAGTACTATATCAATTTGAAGAAATGTAAATCAACCCCAGGCTGCACTTTTAGTTAAATTTGGTGCCATTTCAGAATAAAAACCATAGATGGGTAAAAACCTGCCAGGATATGATGATTTGTAATGACAGAGTAAAAAATGAAATAGTATTATTGGCAGTAATAGAGGGCACCAAAATAAAGATTTTGCTTAGGGCCCCATGGAGGCTTGGGCCGGCCCTGTGATTCCCCATACAGTTAATTTGAAGGCATTAAATAGACTTAGCTATAAAGACCAAACCATTTTCGTACTGGGCTATAAACATGTTCAGTTCTGCTGTAAAGTTGGACACGTCAACAATGGGATTGACTCACAGTTGGAGCCCCTTTCAGAGACCATTCACTCTTTAGCACTTTGGCTTTTCTCTTCCAGCCTCGGAGGTTTGGCACTTGACAGATCAGACAGGTCAGTAATCCAGGTTCATGAAGGGAATTGAAGCATTTTCCCTTCCCTTTCCCTTCGCAGCAAGTGTCACGGTGAGGACGTTGTCAGCCTCTAGCTGCTGCTGCTGACCTGCCAAGAGTTAAACCGGCAGACAGGCGGCAGATTTGTGTAAGAATAGGAAGCAAAGTGAGAAGAGACTTGGACTGAATAAAGTTTTAACGGTGGCTTTGAATTGCTCAAGACAAACACATTCAGAATTTGACATTTAACGCTGTGAATAGAACACATATTTGGTGTTTTTGTCAACGGTTATAAAGTCAGGACTTGGAAATGACGTCTTGCCTTAAAGGGATAGTTCAACATTTTGGAAAATTGGCCTACGCTCACGGGATTTCTTGGTTTCCCACATCAAATACACAATCCAACAACTCCAAAACACTCTGGTGGACAAGTTGTGACCTGAAAATTCACCACGCTATGAGATAGCAACAGAACGTTATGAGACGGAGTTGTTTTCAGGGTAAATACAGAGACACAACTTGTCCACCATTTTGGAGTTGTTGGATTGTGTATTTGATGAGTTTGATGAGGGAAACCAAGAAATCCCATTAGCATGTAGCGTAGCTCTGAGCAGCTCACAGCTCTGCTCCGACGTTCTAAAAATAGCTTGCACCGACAATTAAAGGTAACGAACCTACTCCTAAGACTATATAGGGATTATGGCAATAGGCCAGTTTGCCAAAATGTTGAACTATCCGTCAATGAGATTGAAAAAACTGGATATTTGCACACAGAGAGAAGGAAAGAAGCAATAAGATAAAGAACTGAATCTATCTGATACCAAGCTTTTTGACCTTCTTATTTCTTGGATGAATGGTTTTGCATTAAAAGCAGGTATTCTCCCCTCGGTGCTAATTAAAACATTTCTCTGTGACAAATCACTCTACATAAAGGCCTGTCTTAATGCCGAGGATGGATTTAGACAAAAAACGGAAAAAGAAAAAGCTGACTTGTCACCATCCAGCTGCCGTATTTATGAGCCTGTCAGCGGCTCGTAGGACGTGAGATACGGCGACTAACAACGAGATCTTCCCCCTGGTCGTCGGCAGCTATCACATTTCATCAGAAAGCCCCACACTCCGTTTTTAAGACCCCCGTGAATCAACGCGGACCCCGACATCACGTGCGCAAGTTTATAGTCTCCGAAAGTTGCCGTCTGCAAGGAAAAAGTGCTCCCTTTCCTCAATTAAGAGATTGTCAAAAAGGCACAACTCACTTGGCCGGTTTCCCCTTTACAGCCTGACAGGTAGGAACTCCTGACAGCGAGACATGCTGCAACGACTGTGGATTCACTCTGACTTGTTTCTTTTTTCCTTTTTCCCCCCAGAGACCTCATCAAGAAATTTCTGGTCATCGACCGAGCCAGACGGCTAGGCAACATGAAGGTGAGTTGGTTAGACTTCCTGTCTCCGTGAGCCACACATGGCAGCTCGCCATATTTCTTCTTTTCTTCGACGTCAGCGGCCACACACTAAAAACAGTTGGGTTAAAAAAAATAACCCAATTTTAACCCAACTGCTGGTTCAAATAAGGACAAACCCCTTTTTTGGGTTAATTTTAACCCAACAGGTTGGGTTATTCTTTTTTTCTTTCTCTTTTGAAGAGGTACTAATGATAAGTAATTGTACTTGAAGGACCACTTAACCACTTTTCAATCTAAGTCTGCAGGGAGCGCTCCAAACTTGTTAACCAGTGACACCACTGCCATTCATTTCTGTGACAGTGGTGTCACTTGGTAGAAAAGTTTGGAGCACTCTCTGTAGTTTTTAACAACCAAACTGTTGGGTTAAAAACAAACAAAAAACAATTTTAACCCAACTGCTGGTTCAAATAAGGACAAACCCCTTTTTTGGGTTAATTTTAACACAACGGGTTGGGTTATTCTTTTTTTCTTTTTCTCTTAACCCATTCGGTTAAAATAACCCAAAAAATGAGTTTGTCCTTCTTCAAACCAGCAGTTGGGTTAAAATTGGGGTTGTTTTTTTGTTTTTAACCCAACAGTTTGGTTGTTAAAAACTACAGAGAGTGCTCCAAACTTTTCTACCAAGTGACACCACTGTCACAGAAATGAATGGCAGTGGTGTCACTGGTTAACTAGTTTGGAGCGCTCCCTGCAGACCTAGATTGAAAAGTGGTTAAGTGGTCCTCCAAGTACAATTACTTATCATTAGTACCTCTTCAAAAGAGAAAGAAAACTTTCTTGATTGATTATCTTATGTTTTAATATAAACCTATTAAAAGTAAACTCTTGTAAAAAAAAAAATTTTAAAAATCCAATTACTTGAACAACCCAGGAATTGGGTTAAATTCATAGCCCTATAACCCTGAAAATGGGTTACACTCTGGAAAAATAACCCCAAAATTCTAACTCAGAAATTGGGTTACAGAGATAACCCAACATTTTTTAGTGTGTGGCAGCTCGCCATATTTCTTCTTTTCGACGTCAGCAGCCACAGAGCAGAAAACAGGACAGGACAGGGTCCGCAGTGTGACCGAGGCTGCACATGGTTCCAGTTAAAGAGAAATTATATTGTCAGTCTGCGGACGGTGATATTTATAATATGTCTTGCAATCTAAATATTGTTATTCCCTAATGAAAACAGCATCCTCGCTCCTCCCCACTTCTCTCAGCAACTCAGAGTTCTAGTTAAGTCATGACTCAAGAGCAAAACAACTCCCAGCTTCGTCCAATCTGTCCTCAGACGATTCAAACTGTATCAGACTGTTGGCTGTTAGTGCAGGTGCTGGATGGATTCTGCTTTTTCAATTGTTAACTTTGAGATGCACAAACAGCTGCCAATTCTACTAATGCAGTCTGATACAGTGGATCTTAACCTCGTCCAACTCATTTCCCACTGGAGAATCTCCAAACTGTTGGTGGCCTCATCCGACCCAGTAACAACACAAAGGCCAGATAATGCTTCCTCAGCTTATTGTCTGCAGTATCTTAATGATAATGGTCAAACACTCAGGCCAGGGGAAGCTCCATTTGTCTTCTTTGTTTTTTAAAGATTGACTTATTTTGCAGTTTGTAATACACTGAATATTGGAAACACTTCAAGGTTTAATGCAGTTCAGCAGACTACTACCTCGTCCAAAATTCTTGAAAAGACTTTGGACAGAAGGCAGCAACAGTCAAAGAGACAGGAAGTCGTTCGTCTTCAGCTAGTGACTGTTGGCAGCACGTCTAGGTGAAGTCCAGTCATCTATCTGGGATTATGTTATCGCGTGGTTTGGCGCAACCAATCAAACCGGCAAAGTCCACAGCTTTACGGATAGAAAAGTTCCTCTAGCCTTGATCCAGAGACCTGGATCAGAAGATGGAATCTACAATGGCGCTTGGTGACCCTTCATAGGAATTTAATAATTAATTAAACTGATTTGAGACGGTCTAACACAAAGAGGATATTGTCTTTGTGTCACCAGCTATGCCCGCCTTTACCGTTGTCTTGCAAGGGAAGGTTCCAGTCCCCCAACAACCTTCAAAACTTAGAGGGATAGTTCAACATTTTTGGCAAATTGGCCAATTGCCATATAATAATCCCTATAGTCATAGCAGTAGGTTTGTTACCTTTAATTGTCGGGGTAAGCTATTTTCACGCTACGGAGGCTAATGGGATTTTTATTGGTTTCCCTCATCAAACTCATCAAATACACAATCCAACAACTCCAAAACACTCTGGTGGACAAGTTGTGACCTGCACATTCACCACGCTATGAGATAATAACACAACGTTATGAAATGGAGTTGTTTTAGAGGGAAATACAGAGTCTGCTTGCCGGAAAACTGTCCCCAATGGGAACGTGCATCAGCTGTTTTGCATGAATTTCCCTCTACAACAACTCTGTGTGGTAACGTTGTGTTATTATCTCATAGCGTGGTGAATGTGCAGCTCACAACTTGTCCACCAGAGCGTTTTGGAGTTGTTGGATTGTGTATTTGATGAGTTTGATGAGACCAAAACCAATAAATCCCATTAGCCTCCATATAGCGTAGCTCTGAGCAGCTCGCGGCTCTGCTCCGCCGTTCTAAAAACAGCTTGCACCAACAATTAAAGGTCACAAACCTACTGCTACGACTATAAGGATTATGGCAATGGGCCAATTTGCCAAAACGTTGAACTATCCCTTTAAGTCTTAAGGCTTTTGGCATTAACGAAACCCAGAACTGTTATCCTTGGCCTCTCTGTTGGTGTCGTTTGCTGCCATAGTAATTTTATCATTTTAGTCATTGACAAACTTGTGTAAAGTTAGTCTTCACCTGATTATATAACCTCCTTACCAAACTCATAAGGAGGTTATACAAGTCCTGCATGAATGTTTCTTTGTCTAATGATCAATTTAACAACAATCATTTCTCAGCTAAGAAGTTTCACCTCAAACTGACCCCAATTGTCAGAAATCTCACTGCTGATTCATGTGCGGGGAGGCGCCTTCAGGAAAGTGAGAAGTTGTTTGTCTGGAGTGAATGAACGTCCCTGATACCCTCGCATCGACTCTGCCCCCTGATTATATCAAAACACACAAATCTGCTTCATTTGGCTTCTCTTAAAGCTCCACTATCTGAATCCAAACACAAAAGAAGCTCTGAAAAGCACTTTGACTAATTTTCCTGCATGCAGCCTCAGGAACCTGACAGTTATTTCTTCTGTAATCTCTTTGGAAGAATTGGAAGCCAAAAACCAATATGTACATTTTACATTTTAACTGGGTGCCACCCACTTTGTCGTACAATTACTGCGTTGTTGTGTAGATTCTCAGTCAAACTGCTGAGTTTCAATGAACACAGAGAGAGACTGAAAGCTGCTCTCAATAAAACAAATACTTCTTAAACCCCATGATTAACTCCACATAATCCCAGACAAGATGATATTGATTTTTTTTTTTTTGGCTGCCAATACTTATCTGCAGAGCAGTCACATCGCTCATTAACACAACACTGATGCTGCGTCGCACCCACAGGCTTTTGTATGGAGGCTAAACAGTGCCACCAGAAGAGGCTGTTTAACTCTAATCAACTGAACTGAAACATTCACATAGATATCTATTTATTTAATTTAAATGATACATTTGATCCAATTCTGCATTCAGTTCTGTGCAACAGCTGTGACAAAGGAATGCATTTTAAGAGTTTCAAAGACATTAAAGCGATACACCAACATTTTTTTTTTTCGTATCTTGCCTCACTCCCGAGTCCATGACCAGCAGATAGACACCATCCTTTCCACTGTGCGTGCAGTAACAAGGGAGATAGAGCCGTATCGCCCGTAATTAGCTTAGCTCAAACACTGGAAGTGTATGGGTAGTGTTAGCCTGCCTCCACCTAAAGTCATCAGAGAAACTCTTCAGCAACTCTAAACGGACCGATCTTGGTCTCAGAGCTGACAAAACTCTCCGGTAAGGCATCTTGAGCGGTCAAATGCCGCTAACGGGACGAGATCGGTCAAAACGGAGGGTTCAAGCAAAGACGCTTTATTTTGGTTCAAGCTAGCTACATCGAGGGTAGGTTAGCTCCCTATTTCAAAGTAAAAGCACAAATTCTATCGTCATGGTTTTCTGTATGTAAAGGGCAACGGGTGTTTTATTTTGTGAAAGTAACCGGAAGTGCGTTGGTCACAACAGCTAGCTTGAGTAGCGCCGAATTCGTCCGAACAAAATTGTAAACAGCTGGTATCTAGACAAATTAACGACACACTGCTGATCTAAACGGCTACTTTCTCACCTAAACATGTTTGAAATGTTGATAAAGTGATATATTTACACAGTTTAGAGCTACAATGAAATCAGCTTCTGACTGCTGATTTCGGCTCAGGTAGTCGGCAGGCTAACACTACCCATAGACTTCCAGTGTTTGAGCTAAGCTAATTACAGGCAATACGGCTCTATCTCCCTTGTTACTGCACACACAGTAGAAAGGATGGTGTCTATCTGCTGGTCATGGACTCGGGAGTGAGGCAAGACACGGAAAAAAAAATGTTGCCATATCCCTTTAAAGAGTTACAGCTTATAAAGTGCTCCTCATAATACATTACTTCCTTTTCTGAATGCAAAATTGCTTCAAATAGGAGTTCACTTTCTTTTCATATGAAAGCCGCTGAGCAGCAGCGTTAGTTCTGTGTTAGTCCGTTTAAAATTTCAAACATTAGTTCATCATTTAAAAGAAGCAGAAACAAACTTTTGTACTTCATAAATGCATCCTGTGGTGGTGTTTACTTAATCAAATTAAAATATCTTCTACCTCATTTTATACGTCCGGATTTTATGTGTTTGGCAAACGTTCTCCTCTGCAGGAACAGATGTTTTTTCCTTCTTTTTTTTGGTTAACCACCGATGGGAGAGAGGAGTAATGTCAGTGTTTTTGTTCTCCTCAGTGAATCTCTCCAAACAGGACGTCCAGTGTCACACCACAATGATGACCTATTGAATTGCTTGTGTAAAGGCTGACTCCTTCGCTGCAGCCGGTGGCCTGTTTCTCACTTCTCTCTCTCATAAAATGCCAGAAAAATAAGGAATAAAAAAGAAAAAAAAGAATACCGAATACCCAGATGTTTATTGTTAGGCTGGGAGAAGTGCTGAAGCAGCGTTTAAAGCATGTGAGGATAGGATGGTTTAAATGGATGATTCCCCTCTGAAGGGCAGACTGCTGACAGGCCTCTAGTCGCTCCCTCAGGCGGCGTTCACTGCAGCTTTTATAAATCCCCTCAGTGCACCGCAACCCATGAAACAACAACAAAAAGGACAATAAAAAAACACTTTTTTGCGGTCGTCACAACTGGTTCAGCCATGTTTTTGTGTTTCAGAACGGAGCAGACGACGTCAAGAAGCATCGCTGGTTCAAGACGATCGACTGGGACGCCGTTCCTCTGAGGAAACTGAAGGTGACAGATCAACGATTATAGTTTGATTTCCATTCCAAAGATCTATGGGATGTGAGATAAATAATTGACTTAAATGTGCTCACTTTTACACAATGACCCAGTTGTTAAAGAGGTTTAATCTGGGTCAAGTATGGATTTGTTCATTTTTATTCAAAACAGAATTGGATTGAATCACTTAAGATCCAGAAACAAGCTTTTCAAGATAACCAAATCCAGATTAAGTATGTGCTACAGTGTGCCTATGTGTTAAAAACAATTTTAGTTGTGTGATTAGATAGATAGATAGATAGATAGATAGATAGATAGATAGATAGATAGATAGATAGATAGATAGATAGATAGATAGATAGATAGATAGATAGATAATATTTTATTACGGGCTCAGGTCCATGATTGTGCCAAATGAAGCTCAAATACTAGTTAGAGTTTGACTGGTATTTGTAGGATTATTCAAGGGGTACAATTTTTTTTTACCCTGATTTCCTTTACCACTGTAATGGTTAGGAAATATCAGCTTTAAAGGGATAGTTCAACATTTTGTCAAATTGGCCCATTGCCATAATCCCTATAGTCATAGCAGTAGGTTCCTTACCTTTATTTGTCGGTGCAAGCTATTTTTAGAACGGCGGAGCAGAGCCGCGAGCTGCTCAGAGCTATGCTACGGAGGCTAATGGGAGCGTTTTGGAGTTGTTGGATTGTGTATTTGATGAGTTTAACGAGAGAAACCAAGAAATCCCATTAGCCTCCGTAATTTGATTTGATCCAATCCATTATCTGAAATCGGAGCAGATTCATTTTGAGTAACTGATTCGTGAGCCACCAAGATGGTTGCAAGTGACCATAGAAATGAATGAGAACTGACAAATCAATGTACAATTTCATGTTTTTATGTGTTCAGCCCCTCCTACTGTAGCATCTCTGGTTCACAGTGGTAGTTTCAAACAGGAAGGTATTAGTATCACTCCCTGCATTTTTGACTCCATGGAAATTCAGTTGCGGTTTGGCATCATCGAGCTTTGAACGATCTGTTTTTCTGCAAACCTTCATCTCCTTTTTTTGACTAATGCTAGCCTAGAAATCTCTCTGCCCCCTAGCAGCAGCAGATCTCTTTGCTCCGTAGGTGGGTCTAGAAACGAGCCATAGGAACTTTTTGAGTCTCCAACACCGTTTGTGTTGACCAATCACAGCGCTCTATCTGTTTAGAGAGTCGTTGGGCGGCTTAACGCCATGACGACATAGTTGCGACGGTGAAAAACATGACAAGAAGATAGATGGCTTTGGCAAAGGAATCGTTTGAATCGGCGTTGGCATCAACTTTGAAAGAATTCAACTTGTCATTTTCTTTAAAAGTTGAGCCAGAAACTGACCTGAAGTCGTTCATTTGAAGAAGGATGTATTTGGTGTGTGTTTTGCCGACGGGATATGGGAAAAGCTTAATCTACCAGCTTGCTCCGCTGGTAGCGAAAAAAAACGTCATCCTGCTCTTTGCTCTGATTGGTCGTAGCGCTACCCTATTGCATGCAGAGGCAGTTTGAAAGACAGCCTTCATCCCGCCCCCTGGATTGAGCCGAGGTCTACCGCTCGTTGCCAGACTAGACATGTTAAAGAGGAACTAAACCCCTAAACCACTTTTTTCTGCTGAAAACAAATGTATTTGGGTATAAGGTAGTGTTGTCAGTTGATTCTGGTCCAACTTTTGACATTTTAGTCAAAATATTTCAATTTGGTGTATTTTGTAGTAAAAATGTAGAGTGACTGCCCTCTATGGGTTGAAACACGGCTATTACAATCGAATGTTTCTATTGGCTGAGATGGAGGCAGATGACGTTTTGGAGGCAGCTTTCGTCACCGGCCACCAGCTCCCCGGCCAATCAGCACCGGCTGCTGCCTGCCGCTAACGGTTGCTAGGCGCTCTAGCTGCTCTGCTGCGGCTAACGGCTGCTAACAGCTGCCTGAACGGGAATCGTTAGTGCGGCCGGCGCTAACGAGCCGTTAACGAGCTAACGAGCCGGCGGATCGGCTGTAGATGCTGTGTCACGGCTCTGGCGTCCTCTCCTAGTAGTGTCCACGCTACTAGTGCTGTTAGAGTCGCTCGTTAGTAGCTCGTTAGCGCTAGCAGAAGTGTCGATGTGTGTTTATTACTTTTTTTTCTCTTTTGTGTGATTTCGCGGGTGTGAATGGAGCGCAGGGGGGAGGGGGGATCGCAGAGTGCTCCTGAGTCCCGCCCATAATCAAGGCATTTTTTGAATTTCAAGCTTAGAGCACGTCATCCAAAACTGAGGGGTTTAGTTCCCCTTTAATGATATAGTCTGGCTTGTAAGGCTAGATTAATGCAGCAATGAGAATATGTTTCACATCTTGAGTTGTAATCTGTCTCCACAGCCTCCTATTGTCCCCAAAGTTTCCCACGAGGGCGACACGTCCAACTTCGACGTGTACCCCGAGGACGACTGGAAGAAAGACCCTCCCGTGCCTCCGAAGGACTTGGAGATCTTCAAGAACTTCTGATCAGTCCAGCCGGTTTATTTATTGATTTAGAATATCCTGAGAATTGACCCAGATGGTTTTAAATTTACAGTTACAGGTACTATCAAGGAGACGACACGACACGTATTTATTGAAGCAGGGAAGCGACTTCCCTCCAGATAAACTCCAGACGATCGATGCTGTGACATGTATCATAACTACAGAGATGATTTTGCTTTTTATATGTTTAATTTATCTGACTAAAGTCGACATTTTGCTGTTTGTTTTTAATCATTTGTTTCTCTGAGCCTCATATGCAAAAACAATGCGGTTCCTCTGAAACCCAAAGACTGTTACTTTCTAGGTTTAAAAGAAGAAAAAAAAAGAAAAAAGAGAGAATGATCAGGTCTTTTTTTATATTGTCATGTTTTATATTTTCTCTCTTTTTCAAATGATCATGTTTTATCGTGACTCCAGACTGGTGCTGTGACTGTCAGCCGGGCCAGCCGTCACTAAAGTGCAGTTTTTTCGACTTACCGTGTACTGTAAGGAAGTAGTCGTGATGAGTCAGACACTTTATTTGAACAATGTGTGACCGGTAGCGCTTGTAAAAAGGTGCCTTACGTCACAATTTGATGGGGCATGATGATGTCTTTTGCGATTTTCCCACGATGCTCCAGCGCTACTGGAAAGCTGAATCATGGGACAAGTCGAAGACAACGTGAGGTGTCTTTGTTATTTCCTGGTGCAGCTTTATTCTCAGCCGGGACCTTGTTATCACTGTTAAAACCCTTATCTTTATCATCATCATCATCACTATCACTGTCATTGTTGTCGTGCTTTCAAAACCCCAGCAGTGCGAGGAGAAAGACGCTGGGATGTGAGGTCGTCAATATCAGTATTCATGCGTTTTCGGCTCATCCAGTCGACAATATTGGCCTTCAAAATGATATATATGTTCACATTGATTTCTCCATTTTGTTCACTGCAGTTAAAATCATTGGTGTCAGCTACAGGAGACACCTAAACCTAAGAGTCCTTAACATTAAGTGCATCCCAAACCAGTCCCAAAACCCTCCCGCAGTCCGTCTACATCAGTGTTGTGTTAGCTAGTTAGCATCATATTTTTTAAAGGTCCCATATTTTACACTTTTCCTGTCTCTTATTTTGAATATTTGAAACGTAAAACCATATCATGTAGTTTTACATCTCCTCTGTCCGGCTTCTGGAGCTCAAGTAACAACCAATCAGAAGAGAATTGAGAATTGTTGAGGATTTGTTGCTTCGTTGTGACATCACAAAGTCCAGGAAGTCCAAAAAACTTGTTTTGAGTCTCCATTTCAAAACACAGGCTATGTGTTTTTTTTTCTCTTTGCATTGATGCTTTCACAGTATTACTATAGAATTAGTACCTGCTGGTAAATGCAAAAGGACATGGAAATCTCCCTTAAAGGGGTAGTTCAACATTTCGGCAAATTGGCCCATTGCCATAATCCCTATACTGTAGTTTTAGCAGTAGGTTTAATCATCGGTGCAAGGTATTTTTAGAACGGTGGAGTTGTTGGATTTTGTATTTGATGAGTTTGATGAGGGAAACCAAAAAATCCCATTAGCCTCTGTAGCGTAGCTCTGAGCAGCTCACAGCTCTGCTCCACCATTCTAAAAATACTTTGCACCAACAATTAAAGGTAACGAAACTACTCCTAAAACTATAGGGATTATGGCAATGGGCCAATTTGCCAAAAAATAGTGAACTATCCCTTTAATACCATATGGGACCTTTAAAACTAAATGGTTACATTTAGATTCAGATGTCAGTTATTTACATTACTGGGACTGTTGCAAAATACTAGTGTTGCAACCACAAAAGCTTTGATTTGGGAGTAACCATGGTTACGAAAACACCTGTTTCTGCCACAGAGGCGGAAGATTGTCCTGAAACTTGCCGCCTGTCCACCATTAAGTGGACTTAAAGGTGCATTTAACTGAAAAAAAAAAATACTTGAAGCAAAGCGAACACTTGAGGGTGATGGTGAAGTGTCTAATGATCTTACTTTATGTTCTACAAATGATTGTCATACAGATGTTTTGATGAGTTCGATATCAAATCTCAGCTTGCACGTCAAAGATGTGCGCTGATTGGCCAGTTCGGCACCTCATTGGATGATGTCATTGCGCATTTAAGCAGCAGTCTGATACTGTGGTTGTTTTTTTTCGTTTTTTTTACAGTTGTTTTTATTGAATCTTCATTTTCAGTGTACATTGTCAAACGTCTATTGTCATGACTTGAGTATTTTGATGGGAGTGGGTTTAGTAGGATGAAATAACAGAAACAAATTGAAATCCCAGAAGCCGATCTTGGAAACGTTACCTCACCATTCAATGCCCTCCAATCCTGTGTTGTAAATACTTATCCAAGATCATTCTTCCTAAGAAACACTATTGCTTCTTAAAGGGATATGCCAACTTTTTTTTTTTCATGTGTCTTGCCTCACTCTCGAGTCCATGACCAGTAGATAGACACCATCCTTTCCACTGTGCGTGCAGTAACAAGGGAGATAGAGCCGTATCGCCCGTAATTAGCTTAGCTCAAACACTGGAAGTGTATGGGTAGTGTTAGCCTGCCTCCACCTAAAGTCATCAAAGAAACTCTTCAGCAACTCTAAACGGACCGATCTTGGTCTCAGAGCTGACAAAACTCTCCGGTAAGGCATCTTGAGCGGTCAAATGCCGCTAACGGGACGAGATCGGTCAAAACGGAGGGTTCAAGCAAAGACGCTTTATTTTGGTTCAAGCTAGCTACATCGAGGGTAGGTTAGCTTCCTATTTCAAAGTAAAAGCACAAATTCTATCGTCATGGTTTTCTGTATGTAAAGGGAAACGGGTGTTTTATTTTGTGAAAGTAACCAGAAGTGCGTTGGTCACAACGGCTAGCTTGAGTAGCGCCGAATTCGTCCAAACTAAATTGTAAACAGCTGGTATTTAGACAAATTAACGACACACTGCTGATCTAAACGGCTACTTTCTCACCTAAAAATGTTTGAAACGTCGATGAAGTGATATATTTACAGAGTTTAGCGCTAAAATGAAATCAGCTTCTGACTGCTGATTTCAGCTCGGGTAGGAGGCAGGCTAACACTACCCATACACTTCCAGTGTTTGAGCTAAGCTAATTACGGGCGATACGGCTCTATCTCCCTTGTTACTGCACGCACAGTCGTAAGGATGGTGTCTATCTGCTTGTCATAGACTCGGGAGTGAGGCAAGACACACAAAAAAAATGTTGGTGTATCCCTTTAAAAGTTGCTTTCAACAGCTAAATAAGTTTACTAATGGTTGACGATGTTACTTCTGGAAATCGGTCAGTACACACCTTATAGTCAATGTGGGCATGCATGAGACATCAGTATGTATTCGCCTCATATTCAACTCTGTCTGCTCTTTGTATGTAGATTTTATCATGTAAAAAAAAAAAGAACAAGAAAAGAATCATCACTCTCTACAATGCCTGTTATATCATACTCCACACTGTATTTAAAGCTTTTTCTGCTGAGTAGAAGAACCTGGACTGTTCTCAGTTAGCAGTTTTTTGTACGATGCATGTGTCGTCTGTAACCTCCGACCCCCTCAGCAATATGTTTTTATAACCGTCAGCCTTTGCCTTGAAAATGTTTGTTTTGTCGGTGCAATCATTCATTGTTTTCTACCCAGTGCATCACAATGCCTTTTAGTACAGTAACACCCTTTATTCCTTTACCTATGGAACTGTAAGCAATGGCACATGTTTGTACGAAGACTGAAAGGTCTTTGAAAGTGTTTCAGAAACTTGAAATGATAAAAAAAAAAAGAAAAAAGAAAATGTTCTCTTTCCTGCAGTGTCTTGCCTGGTCCTTTCCTGTCCTCCAGTCACTGAGCAGCTGCTGAAGGTCAGCGGCCGGCACTGCCCAGTCGAGCAAAGCCTTTATATTTACAAAATGGAAATCTGACATTTGAGGGGAATGAACTCCTTCATTTCTGATGTTCAGAGCTTATGTGGTTCAGATTTCTTTCAGCCTGAAGCTCGCTTGCGAGGCATCAATATGCACCAAAGCAGGCGGCACAGGGCTCAGACAACAGGATGCTATCATCTGCAGACAGTGAGCTCCACAAAGGCAGCCACAACAACATATTCATAGTGAGTAATCTTTCGCTTCCCTTCTATTTCCATGGATACCAATCAGACTGGCCTGAAAAAGTAAACATAACCAAAAAAAGGCACTCTTCAGTCTAAAAGCTTATCTGCTTACTCATCAACTCTGACTGCTTTTAAAGGGCCTTCTCCATAGCTGCCAGTAACAATTTTGCAAATACTTAAAGGTCCCATAATTTAACCTTTTTCCAGTGGTTTCTTTGTTCAGATTGTTTCTTTGTGTGTTTAAGAACCCAAAACGATCGGATGTGAGGGTCTTTTCTGATTGGCTGAAGTGATCTAATATAAAAATAAATATATATTTGTATTGCAGATTTAAGATTTTTGGACAAAGCCGACAGTGGTGCTTCATTGTGACATCACAAAGTTCAGGAAGTTCTCGCCGCTCAGTTTCTGAACACAATGTTAAAGGAGCACTTTGATATTTTCAGTTTATTAATATAGAACCTAGAGCTGCTTTATAATCAAAAACTAACTGTGCAATATGTGACTTTCAAATCATTTAATTATTAAATTTAGTAATTATACATTTTTATATGAATCCCAGCATGCCTTGGGTCAGAAGAAAAATTAAAGCTGCACTAATCAATATATTTTGCTATGTTTACATTCGGTAAAACCATAAAACCACAAAACAAAAAGGTTGATTAGTGCAGCTTTAATTTTTTCTGTGTATAATACTCATCTGATTACAGAGAATTTAAACATTCTCATGGCGTTATGGGGAGGGTCATGACTAAAGTTGCAAAGTCTAGACTCCAGGAGGTCAGTGTTTGTCTTCTCTTGTGTGACTAAGAAGATGCTTCATAGGTGATTTAGTTGTGTATGAACTGTTTTGACCACAGAGTTAATCTTCATGTGGTGGAGTGGGGGAAACCATGAGTAACCAGGAAAATGCTCGTATGTGACACCTGATTCTGCAGAGACATGAACCATGTGGACCTTCTTTGCTTTTCCAGAGCTTTTTTTTCTCATGTTCACATGTTTGATATTAAGAAAGTTTAGCTTTTTTGACAAAGACAAGGTGTTGGTGGTGTGTTTTTTTATCTTGCCTCATGAGGAACATATGTAAATGACGTAGCATTTCCAAGTCTTTGCCATATGTTTTCCAACAAAGGTGTGGCTTGTTTTCCCGGTAGCTGTAGCTCCTTAAATCTAATCAGTTGACTTTTTATTACTGTGGATTATGTTAAGTCCTATAAGCTTTAATTTCCTTGCTGTATGTCTGATTCCAAAGGAAGGCCTGGTGTTAATGTGCTGAACACGGTGTTTCATGGAGGCTTATTATGTTTACAGTGGAAAAATGAGTCATGTTTTGTCTGGAGTTTCCTGCAAGTCTCGCTCTAACTGATGACAGTCAGGACTGTAAAGCTGCACGGCTCTAATAGTCGGCTAATGAATGCCTTATGAAGTGCTTTCAAGGTGAATTTGGTGGAGTGACGGCAGAGGCGGTGGGAGTACAGGGTTACTTCCCAGAAGGTCGGAGAAAATGCTCGAAATTAGGAGGTAATGAAAAGTCATACCCGTCTAGCGTCAATTACCAAATCTGCACTTCTGACATTATCGGATTAATTTTCTCCGTCAAAACTCAACTCGTTTACGCTCAATCAAGTCACTATGAGATGACAGTGATGATGTAACCTGATGTGAAACAAATGACAATGCCACTTCCCTCCGACATTTAAAGACTTTGGATGCACATTAGTCAAGCGAAGCCGCGCCCGTCAAACCACAGGGTGCGCTGGGTTACGTGCCCTGTGATGTCGCCCTAATGACAGGTCGGCACTCGGCGGCCCGGCAGTCAGCAGCTCCCCAATCTGGGATTCCTGTCATCAGTGCAGGCTTTGAATGCACCACACACCCTCTTCTTCCAAGTGGGAAACACCTTGATGCACCGCCCCATCCCCCAACATATTACTTAAAGGACAATTCCAGGCGAATTCAACTCAGGGGTGTATTTTCATATCATTTTAGGTCTAAAAGAAGGAATCTGATGATTTTCAGTTTAATGTCTCCTGTTTTGCGCTAGTTGCGTCTGTCCGTGCATCGCCACGGCAGCAATGAATGGGAGTGGATGTAAGTTCTGCTGTTTAGGCTGTTTCCAGCCCTCAAAGCCGCATTTTTTTTCCACAGACAGCATCAGATGGAGACTCAAACATGCACCCAGAAGTTTATTTACTTCAAGCAAGTCGACATGTTTGTAAAAGTCGATCTAATTCAAAGTCTCCCGGAGTCTCGCGCGAGCCCGAAGTTGCAGTGCTGGTGTGTTCAGGTGCAGTAGGAGCTACCGCTTGTGTCATAAACACAGGAATATCAACTCTTTACTTGCTTCAAGTGTACATTTTTTTCCACAGACAGCGTCAGGTGGCTACTCAAAGATGCGCCGAGAAGTTTTTTTTACTTGAAGCAAGTAAAGAGTTGATATTCCTGTGTTTATGACACAAACGGTAGCTTTTCCCACTGCACCTGAACACACCGCGCACGGCAACTGGGTCTCGCGCGAGACTCCGGGAGACTTTGAATTAGATCTAGTTTTACAAACATGTCGGCTTGTTGAAGTAAATAAACTTCTCGGTGCATGTTTGAGTCTCCATCTGACGCTGTCTGTGGCTTTGAGGGATGTAAACAGCCTAAACAGCAGAACTTACATCCACTCCCATTCATTGCTGCCGTGGCGATGCAGGGACAGACGCAACTACCGCAAAACAGGAGCGATTAAACTGAAAATCTTCAGATTCATTCTTTTAGACCTAAAATGATATGAAAATACACCCCTGAGTTGAATTCGCCTGGAATTGTCCTTTAACATATTGTGTTGAGGTATGGGGAAACACATACAAAACAATTACTAATCCTATCTTCATACTGCAAAAGAAAGCCATTAGAATTATACACCAAAAGGATTACTTAGCACTACTACAACTAATCCGCTCTTCATCAGTACCAAAACATTGAAATACGAAGACCTGGTCAATTTAAACACTGCTGTAATAACTTATAAGGCAATAAACAACCTACTTCCACCCTGCATACAAAAGCTGCTCTCAACTAGAGAGACAAATACTAAAGCCAAATGCATTTCTGTTATTGGAGTAAAATGATGGAATAGCCTTGACAATGAGTTAAAATCTTATTACAACTATTACCCAATTTAAAAAGGATGTTTAAAATCAATGTATTGAATAAATATTTAACACTAGGATACAGTAAGTTCATTATTATTACTAAATGGTGGCTCTGCTTGTTTTGTTTTGATACTATTCACTTTACTTACTCTACTCTTCCAGTGTAATCTTCCTACAAATTTTGTTTTGTTTTGTTTTGTTATTGTAATTTTCGCCCTTTCGCCCATAATGATCATGAAATTTTGACTTGTTTGTGAATGTTTATGTTTTGTGGAATGGACCAATAAATCAAATCAATCCAAAAAAAAACAAGGGTGCACCACACACCCACATGGGACAGCATGACCAGAGATGTAGAGGTTTCCAT
This sequence comes from Trachurus japonicus, assembly GCF_045865225.1. Classification (NCBI taxonomy): domain Eukaryota; kingdom Metazoa; phylum Chordata; class Actinopteri; order Carangiformes; family Carangidae; genus Trachurus; species Trachurus japonicus. Next base: position 14,063,262 of record NC_140908.1, on the reverse strand, counting down.
CAGGTCTGTGCTGCTTTAGGGGAGGTAGGCTACGTTTTTGTTCTCGTGGTGAAATATTACGATGGGTCCTGATGGATCTGCCTTAATCTGCTTTAATTAGAGAGGACAAGGTGTGGTTCACTTTAATTAGAGAGGGAGATCATTTAAGAACCTGTCCGGTCCAGGTCATTGATGCCCTAAGGCCATCCCTGGTAAGACCCCCTACCTGCAGGGGCAGGGCCGGCCCCTGGTATAAACCCTCTATGTGGTTGTTCAGGGCCACAGCCGTTAGGTGGGGGGCACATGATCAGAAAGGTACCGGGGTTCATCAAGTCATTTAAACATCCTGAGGTCTGCACGTGCAGCTATGAGCTTTATATGTAATGTGAAGTCAATATTCAGCTTCTTTTATCTCACATTTGAGACATTTGGTGAAAATAGAACGGCAGAATGACAACATTTGTGCTCAAAAAGCAATCTTACAAAATGTCATTTTAGACTTGTTTTCTACACGTATCTATGACTGTATTCATATCCTATTTCAAGCACCAAAACAGTTCATTCTCATGACTGAAGGAGTGTTTTCACATGGGATTTGAATTTTTTCAAACAGCAGACCTCAAATTTCCAGCATTTGTCCTAAATTATTTCTTTCTACAGTGTTCTAGGACAAACTGGCCTCAGTGTGCTTACAGCGGAGGTTCTAATATTTAGACATAAAACACTTGAGTATTGTTACATCTGCAAGTATCTTAAAAAGATACATTAAAAAAAATATGTTGAAGTCGAGAAAATGGCCTCAAACCTCAGAGGGATAAACACGTCTGTATTCAGTTTTAACCAGTGATTTGGTGTTTGCGCTTAGAGTGCAGGGCCACAAACAAAAACCTTGTTTAGGGGGCCACCAACATCCTAGGACCGGCCCTGTGCTGGGGGCTGGTGTAGGCTACATACGGACAAACGACATCTCTATTGCGCCTTCAGGCTCGACTGTCCTTTTAATGACGCCACCACCCAGGGTTCATTCGGCCAGGACCCGGTCTGACCCCCTGCCCCTGTTGTTGTAGGTGGACTAGCCCCCCCCCCCCGACATGTTGTGTCTGATCCAAGGCCAAAGGCTTGGAGCTCCACAGACTCACAGGTCTCCATCCTGTGCTCCAGGGCTGAACTGTCCGTCACTAAGACTTAACCCTCCCTGCTGTCCTTCTGGGTCAAGGAAGGAAGGAAGGAAGGACGAAGGGAAAGAAAGAAGGAAGGACGAAGGGATAGAAGGAAGGAAGGATAAAGGGATAGAAGGAAGGAAGGACAAAGGGAAAGAAGGAAGGATAAAGGGAACAAAGGGGGGATAGAAGGAAGGAAGGAAGAAAGGATAAAGGGATAGAAGGAAGGAAGGATAAAGGGATAGAAGGAAGGAAGGATAAAGGGAACAAAGGGAAGGAAGGAAGGAAGGAAGGAAGGACGAAGGGAAAGAAAGAAGGAAGGAAGGATAAAGGGAACAAAGGGATAAAAGGAAGAAAGGATAAAGGGATAGAAGGAAGGAAGGACGAAGGGAAAGAAGGAAGGAAGGAAGAAAGGATAAAGGGATAGAAGGAACGTAGGACGTAGGGAAAGAAAAAAGGAAGGAAGGATAAAGGGAACAATGGGAGGAAAGAAGGAAGGGAAAAGGGAAGGAAAGATAGATGGAGGGAGGGAACAGATTGGGTCAAAAAAGAAGGAAGAAGTTAAAGCAGATAACAGCGGCACGGCCGTTTCGGCTAATGCTGTGTTCAAGGCAGGCTTTTGAAACCGTAAGTTACAGCTTCAAGTCACAACTACGACTTGGTAGCGTTCCAGGTAACCCGTAGCTCGTGTTTTTACCGTCCTGTTGTCTGTGAAAGTTCCCTATAACGGCCACTCGTAACTTCCGACCCGTGAACTCGCACCAGATCGAACTGGTATGACTTCACAGGAAGGAAAAACACAAAGTACGAGTTTCCTTGAACGCACCATGAGTTAGCAGCCCCCGCCCTTGTCAGGCATCAATTGGTCCTCGTGCTACGTCACCACATTCACGCGCATCCCTTGGCTGCACACACAGCCCTTCATGCCGTTCTCTCCCCTCATTGGATAACACTTGTATCCCACAAGGAAAATTTTCTCCTCGGGTTACAGCAGAGCAGAGTGACGGAGAGACTCGTGTTTAGGCTGAAATACTTCATGTAAGTGATTGCTGACGGAAAATAGGACTATTTAGGACTTATATTAACAAAAACATTCCACTGATATCTGCTTTAAGGACAAAGGGAAGGGAGGGAGGGAGGCAAAAAGGATTGTGGAAAGAAGGAAGGGAGAAAGGAAGGAAGGATTGGGTCAATTTGACCCAGAAGGACAATAGGAGGGTTAAAAAAAAAGAAAAAAAAAAGACACAAATATTTTTACCAAATTTGCCACCAAAAAAATCTGCCGCACAGACGGAATTTCCCAAAAAATAAAGTTTATTCTGATGTGGGGAAACCGATCTGGACCCAAATGTTGCTTGATGATGCTGTAAATAAAAACGTCTTTGAGCCATAAGTCTTTCAGATCCTCATTAGCATCGACTCCGTGTCGCTGCATTTGCCAAAACATCTGAACCCGACCGAACTTCTTTTCTTCTGCTTTGACTTTGCACAGAAACTTTTTTTTTTTTTTCCACTCCTCGTCGGACTTTGCCAAATTTTTTTTTTCGGCCGGAGTGGGGGGGGGGGGGGGCATGCGGGCTTTGTGCTTGTGTTCGCCTGACGCTTCCTAACCGTGGACATGAAGCTCAACAGCTGGATGTGATTGAGCGTCTCTGCACCGTCGTCCGGAGACAGAGACGCACACTCAGCTTCTCACACAGTCTAGCCTCGCTGTCTCTCTTACATCAGACCAACCCTCTGGAGGAAGGAAGAAGGGATAGAAGGAAGGAAGGATAAAGGGATAGAAGGAAGGAAGGACGAAGGGAATGAAGGAAGGAAGAAAGGATAAAGGGAACGAAGGGATAGAAGGAAGGAAGGAAGGAAGGAAGGAAGGATAAAGGGATAGAAGGAAGGAAGGACGAAGGGAATGAAGGAAGGATAAAGGGATAGAAGGAAGGAAGGATAAAGGGATAGAAGGAAGGAAGGAAGGATAAAGGGATAGAAGGAAGGAAGAAAGGATAAAGGGAACGAAGGGATGGAAGGAAGGAAGGAAGGAAGGAAGGATAAAGGGATAGAAGGAAGGAAGGACGAAGGGAATGAAGGAAGGATAAAGGGATAGAAGGAAGGAAGGAAGGATAAAGGGATAGAAGGAAGGAAGGAAGGATAAAGGGATAGAAGGAAGGAAGGACAAAGGGAAAGAAGGAAGGAAGGATAAAGGGATAGAAGGAAGGAAGGAAGAAAGGATAAAGGGATAGAAGGAAGGAAGGACGAAGGGAAAGAAGGAAGGAAGGAAGGATAAAAGGAACAAAGGGATAGAAGGAAGGAAGGAAGGATAAAGGGATAGAAGGAAGGAAGGACGAAGGGAATGAAGGAAGGATAAAGGGATAGAAGGAAGGAAGGAAGGATAAAGGGATAGAAGGAAGGAAGGAAGGATAAAGGGATAGAAGGAAGGAAGGACAAAGGGAAAGAAGGAAGGAAGGATAAAGGGATAGAAGGAAGGAAGGAAGAAAGGATAAAGGGATAGAAGGAAGGAAGGACGAAGGGAAAGAAGGAAGGAAGGAAGGATAAAGGGAACAAAGGGATAGAAGGAAGGAAGGACGAAGGGAAAGAAGGAAGGAAGGAAGAAAGGATAAAGGGATAGAAGGAAGGAAGGAAGAAAGGATAAAGGGATAGAAGGAAGGAAGGAAGAAAGGATAAAGGGATAGAAGGAAGGAAGGACGAAGGGAAAGAAGGAATGAAGGAAGGATAAAGGGAACGAAGGGATAGAAGGAAGGAAGGAAGGATAAAGGGATAGAAGGAAGGAAGGATAAAGGGATAGAAGGAAGGAAGGATAAAGGGATAGAAGGAAGGAAGGATAAAGGGATAGAAGGAAGGAAGGACAAAGGGAAAGAAGGAAGGAAGGATAAAGGGATAGAAGGAAGGAAGGAAGAAAGGATAAAGGGATAGAAGGAAGGAAGGACGAAGGGAAAGAAAGAAGGAAGGATAAAGGGAACAAAGGGATAGAAGGAAGGAAGGAAGGATAAAGGGATAGAAGGAAGGAAGGATAAAGGGATAGAAGGAAGGAAGGATAAAGGGATAGAAGGAAGGAAGGATAAAGGGATAGAAGGAAGGAAGGACAAAGGGAAAGAAGGAAGGAAGGATAAAGGGATAGAAGGAAGGAAGGAAGAAAGGATAAAGGGATAGAAGGAAGGAAGGACGAAGGGAAAGAAAGAAGGAAGGATAAAGGGAACAAAGGGATAGAAGGAAGGACGAAGGGAAAGAAGGAAGGATAAAGGGATAGAAGGAAGGAAGGACGAAGGGAATGAAGGAAGGATAAAGGGATAGAAGGAAGGAAGGAAGGATAAAGGGATAGAAGGAAGGAAGGAAGGATAAAGGGATAGAAGGAAGGAAGGACAAAGGGAAAGAAGGAAGGAAGGATAAAGGGATAGAAGGAAGGAAGGAAGAAAGGATAAAGGGATAGAAGGAAGGAAGGACGAAGGGAAAGAAGGAAGGAAGGAAGGATAAAGGGAACAAAGGGATAGAAGGAAGGAAGGACGAAGGGAAAGAAGGAAGGAAGGAAGAAAGGATAAAGGGATAGAAGGAAGGAAGGAAGAAAGGATAAAGGGATAGAAGGAAGGAAGGAAGAAAGGATAAAGGGATAGAAGGAAGGAAGGACGAAGGGAAAGAAGGAATGAAGGAAGGATAAAGGGAACGAAGGGATAGAAGGAAGGAAGGAAGGATAAAGGGATAGAAGGAAGGAAGGATAAAGGGATAGAAGGAAGGAAGGATAAAGGGATAGAAGGAAGGAAGGATAAAGGGATAGAAGGAAGGAAGGACAAAGGGAAAGAAGGAAGGAAGGATAAAGGGATAGAAGGAAGGAAGGAAGAAAGGATAAAGGGATAGAAGGAAGGAAGGACGAAGGGAAAGAAAGAAGGAAGGATAAAGGGAACAAAGGGATAGAAGGAAGGACGAAGGGAAAGAAGGAAGGATAAAGGGATAGAAGGAAGGAAGGACAAAGGGAAAGAAGGAAGGAAGGATAAAGGGATAGAAGGAAGGAAGGAAGAAAGGATAAAGGGATAGAAGGAAGGAAGAAAGGATAAAGGGATAGAAGGAAGGAAGGACGAAGGGAAAGAAGGAAGGAAGGATAAAGGGAACAAAGGGATAGAAGGAAGGAAGGACGAAGGGAAAGAAGGAAGGAAGGAAGGATAAAGGGAACAAAGGGATAGAAGGAAGGAAGGACGAAGGGAAAGAAGGAAGGAAGGAAGAAAGGATAAAGGGATAGAAGGAAGGAAGGACGAAGGGAAAGAAAGAAGGAAGGATAAAGGGAACAAAGGGATAGAAGGAAGGACGAAGGGAAAGAAGGAAGAAAGGATAAAGGGATAGAAGGAAGGAAGGACGAAGGGAAAGAAGGAAGGATAAAGGGATAGAAGGAAGGAAGGAAGGAAGGACAAAGGGAAGGAAGGAAGGAACAAAGGGATAGAAGGAAGGAAGGATAAAGCGATAGAAGGAAGGAAGGACGATGGGAAAGAAGGAAGGAAGGAAGGATAAAGGGAACAAAGTGATAGAAGGAAGGAAGGATAAAGGGATAGAAGGAAGGAAGGTAGGACGTAGGGAAAGAAGGAAGGAAGCACAAAGAGAACGATGGGAGGAAAGAAAGAAGGGGAAAAAGGAAGGAGAGATAGATGGAGGGAGGGAACAGATTGGGTCAAAAAAGAGGACGAAGGGGAGGAAGGGAGGCAAAAAGGATTGTGGAAAGAAGGAAGGGAAAAGCCTATTTTCAAGGCACCAGCAGCAGCAGCAGCAGCTCAATCACTCACCAAACCTCCCAAGTGTTTTGACGTTTTTCTGGAGTTTCTGGAGTTGGGGTGTCCCTGGAAACCTTTCATTTCATTGACGGATTTTCATATTAGTTTATTTATATAGACACAGAGGCAATCCAAAGTGCTCTACATAAAAATAGGAAGCACTATTAGCTTTCCCCTCCTCCCCCTTGACACTACTTAGCTGTTCGACCATGCTTGTTTGCACATTAAGCCCACTTAGCCTCGTGACCCTCCCCTGACACGCAGACTGAGTGTTTTACCGGTGCCCTGGTGCTCGGCGGACGCTCCGCTGTCGAGCACGATGTGGGGATTCGGTGCTATTGAAAACATCTTCTTGGCACCAGCAAGAAGGAAACATTAAACACAAGCTGATGGCCGTGAGACAACAGAGAGGGGGGAGAGATTCGGAGATTCATCATCCCGCTGGCCAGGAACACATCCAGACACCGATGCCGAGCTCGCTTGGCCGACCGCAAGTCAATGAATCATCCTAATTCCTGACAGTTAATGTGTCTTCTTTACAAAACTGCAAACCTGGGCCGTGTTGGAGCATGTGCAGAGCATCGGTTGGCCTGATTCGGTGAGAACGTCACGAGAAAAACAGCCAAACTGCCAGGGAGTGTGTGCTGACTCTTACCCTGCGAAAGGGCCAGGAAAGAAACTTATGGCCTTGCCATCCCCCATTTATCCCGTCATGAATCATCATGAATCAGACACACGACCCACCTACGCTAAACATGGAGGCCTTTGTTATCTGCGGTCGTGTCTGGTGATGATGGACAATTCTACGTGAGGTCAGATCAGATCGTATCCAGTAATCTGTGCTCAGGCTCGAGTCCAACTGCTGTCCTGATTTGCAGGATTTGCAACATGACCTGGAATTGAGCACTTGGACTCGGGCTCGAAGAATTCAAACTGAGCTCATAACCTACATCACCTCAAAAACACTTCAGAACGAAAGCTACAGCATTTCCCACGATGTGCAATACCTTCGTGACAGTGGGGGAAAGTTTTCTCTCAGCTTCTCTATTGAGATTACACACTAAAAAATGTTGGGTTATCTCTGTAACCCAGTTTCTGAGTTATTGGTGTTGGGTTAAGTTTTGGGGTTATTTTTCCAGACTGTAACCCATTTTCAGGGTTATAGGCTATGAATTTAACCCAATTCCTGGGTTGTTCAAGTAATTTGATTTTTTTCTTTTTTTTTTTACAATAGTTTACTTTTAATAGGTTTATATTAAAACATAAGATAATCAATCGAGAAAGTTTTCTTTCTCTTTTGAAGAGGTACTAATGATAAGTAATTGTACTTGAAGGACCGCTTAACCACTTTTCAATCTAGGTCTGCAGGGAGCGCTCCAAACTTGTTAACCAGTGACACCACTGCCATTCATTTCTGTGACAGTGGTGTCACTTGGTAGAAAAGTTTGGAGCACTCTCTGTAGTTTTTAACAACCAAACTGTTGGGTTAAAAAAAACAACCCCAATTTTAACCCAGCTGCTGGTTTGAAGAAGGACAACCCCCTTTTTTGGGTTATTTTAACCCAATGGGTTAAGAAAAAAAGAATAACCCAACCAGTTGGGTTAAAATTGGGTTATTTTTTAACCCAACTGTTTTTAGTGTGTACATCACCTCAAAACACTTCAGCCCCAGCATTTCCCACAATGTGCAAGATTTCCGTGACAGTGGGGGGAAGTTTTCTCTCAGCTTCTCTATTGAGATTACTGTTCGTTTTACATGTGCTTGTTGAATTTGTAGTTCCAGACACTGCAGGTGTTTGGGGTAGACAGACACTGAACTGAGCTCTTATTTGTGACTGGAACAGCTTGTGAATTATATGCTAATTATTCAAATGTATAAAGACGGTGAACCTGATTGTGACACAACTGTGAGTGTGGAGTTTCCTACCTGAGGCAGGTGTTGCCGAGCTGTTGGAGCGTGTTTTCTCCTCTATCCGTCTCCGTGTCTCTGTCTGGCATCGGTCCCTGTGATCCCCTCTCCATATGCTCATCCACTGTTCACAACATGCTCATGCGTTTCTGTTTCAAAGATGCATCCGCTTAACTCCCCATCTGCTTCCTCGCAAGCATGCCGTCTTCTTTCACGGTGCACTGCCTGTATCAGTTTTTCATCGCAGGTATGCTAGTGTGTCTCCGCTGTAATCTTTAACATTTCACCTGGGAGGAGGAGAATCTGGAGTCGTCTGCACTTTGTCTCTTGTATTTGGCTTTCTTTCTCCTCCCAGCGCAAAGAGTTTATTAATGGACTCTCTGAGCCAAGGCAGTAGGAACTTTACCTTAACCTAAGGCAGGATTAACAACCAGGGAACTGCCAAGGGGCCCCGGACCGTTAGAGGCCCCAAAAGGTTTATTCTCCATTAGTCGTTCCAAACCTTTTCTACCTCATGTCTGACTTGAAAATCTCAGAAATGTTGGCAGCCCACATCCAACGCCTCAACAATACGGAGGGCAAATAATGCCTCCTTAGATCACTTTTTATTTTTATGATAATGATTGCATTGAAAGTAGTGGAACCGTGAACTGCTGTTTCCACAGTGGATTGTCACAGGGTTTTTTAGTAATTGAGTTGGTGATGATCCTTTGAATGTTCGCATTACGTTACATTAATCATAGTAATAAAAATATTGATGAGTGCAGCTTTAAAGTAAAGTAGATTACAATGGTTTCAAGTGTCCTCAGGGAGACATAGAACAAATCACGTCTCCCATATCAGATTTTTTTATAAATAAACTCCAGCAACTAGTTGAATTAAGTTTGGAGGAATGAATGATTTGCTACATTATTTAAAGGGATACACCAACATTTTTTTTTTCATGTCTTGCCTCACTCCCGAGTCCATGACCAGCAGATAGACACCATCCTTTCGACTGTGCGTGCAGTAACAAGGGAGATAGAGCCGTATCGCCTGTAATTAGCTTAGCTCAAACACTGGAAGTGTATGGGTAGTGTTAGCCTGCCTCCTACCCGACCCGAAATCAGCAGTCAGAAGCTGATTTCATTTTAGCTCTAAACTCTGTAAATATATCACTTTATCGACATTTCAAACATTTTTAGGCGAGAAAGTAGCCGTTTAGATCAGCAGTGTGTCGTTAATTTGTCTAAATACCAGCTATTTACAATTTTGTTTGGACGAATTCGGCGCTACTCAAGCTAGCCGTTGTGGCCAACGCACTTCTGGTTACTTTCACAAAATAAAACACCCGTTTCCCTTTACATACAGAAAACCATGACGATAGAATTTGTGCTTTTACTTTGAAATAGGAAGCTAACCTACCCTCGATGTAGCTAGCTTGAACCAAAATAAAGCGTCTTTGCTTGAACCCTCCGTTTTGACCGATCTGGTCCCGTTACCGGCATTTGACCGCTCAAGACGCCTTACCGGAGAGTTTTGTCAGCTCTGAGACGAAGATCGGTCCGTTTAGAGTTGCTGAAGAATTTCTCTGATGACTTTAGGTGGAGGCAGGCTAACGCTACCCATACACTTCCAGTGTTTGAGCTAAGCTAATTACGGGCGATTCGGCTCTATCTCCCTTGTTACTGCACGCACAGTGGAAAGGATGGTGTCTATCTGCTTGTCATGGACTCGGGAGGCAAGACACGTAAAAAAAATGCTGCCGTATCCCTTTAACAGCTGCAGTTTGCTAGTGGGTGGTTGTGGTTGAAGACTGTTGCTGCAAAGACTCGAGTTCGCCTCCAGAGTCCTGTTTGTGGTTTGTGCAACAAAAGCGGCTTTGGTTGTTGTCACTGAAAGTTAGTGGTTTTGGTTGAACGAGAACTTTTTCTCTAGCGTTCGTACCAGAACACAATATTTCCCTAACCATTACCAAGTGGTTCAAGAGTATTAGCACAACCATAGGACGTATTTGATGTGGTAGTTGAGTTGTATGGAAATGTAACTCCAAGAGAAAGGGGTCCTTTAACAGCACAAGCTTATTTCATTTCCTACCTTTGGCTGACTGCGTTGTTTCCAGTGAAGTGGCCTCAGCGAGAATATAACTCTCATTTCATTAGTCATTACACAAACAGGCTTTTATCACCACAACTGTCAATGACAGTCTCACAGTGGGCCTGAGCTGAGCTTGCCTGCCAGTCCTCTGTATGTAAGGAGCTATTTGTTTTGCTATTGCTGCTTAGCTCGTGTTAGCGTTAACAGCTGTTTGTTTTGATAAGAGCCATATGGTGAGTTCAGTTCAGCGTCGAACTTCATTCCTTTACTCGCCAAGAGCTGTCTTCAGAGGTTGAAAGCAACTCTAGAGAGCTAGTCTTGACCTACTGACTCGGTATCGGAAAATGAAGAGATTTTCCGATACCGAGTCAGTATAGTGTCCAGTCTGGACACTATACAGTGGGTCAAGACTAGCTTAGTTTTGATGAAGTAGCACTGTTCAGATGATGTATTATTATAATTTCTTGAACTGTAAATGCATCTCAACATCAAGTTGAACAGTTAATGCAAGAATTGGAACAGGAACTTTTACTTTATCCCTACGGGGCGGTCTCAGTTCGTTGGAGTTTTTCATTGTCTCTTACCTTGTGCTCATAGAAGAAGTTTGTTCATTTTCAGGTCAGGCACAGCCGTGGGACATTACAGTAAGACATATTTTTCTGATTTTTGCTTCACAGCTTTTCACTCTGGGATCTCACTAGCAGTCTTTATGTTTTCTTTACAAAGTCCATCTTTGTTTTTATGCACCCCCCAAAGGCCTCCATCTTTTCATAACGAGGTCCTGCTGCTTGTGGCCTTGTCAAATGTGGAACCTGGGAATGAGAGTCATGCTTCAAAATCTGTATGGTGAGTTTGCTTTCATCGGCTCTGCTCAGGTGTGACTTCCCTCGCCTCGGCCCCGTTGATCCATTAGCAAAGAGAGACAACTGGGGAGCAACGGTGGAGGATGAGGGGCCACTCTTAAGTGCTGCACGCATATCACATATGGAAGCATTAAGTGCTGCTTAATCGGGCTCTTTAATCCACATCTATTAGCAAACAGCACTGCAGATATTGTTCACAACACATTAACGCAATATCCATCCTCTGCGCTGCACTTCCCTTAAGAGCTGTGTGAGCAGTGGTGTGAACCAAGTTATTTCATGTTTGTGATGAGAATTTCAGTTGTTTAGTGAAAAACAAGCTCTCAAATTTGGTGATTAAAAAAAAAGAGAGAGAGATTAACAGCTTTCCCCTGAATATAGTAAGATTCCACCAGTTGTATTGCCTGGACCCTAAAACCAATAAGGCTCTACCAGTTGTAGTTGTATTGCCTGGACCCCTGAAACCAGTAGGGCTCTACCGGTTGTATTGCCTGGACCTCTGAAACCAGTAGGGCTCTACCAGTTGTAGTTGTATTGCCTGGACCCCTGAAACCAGCAGGGCTCTACCAGTTGTAGTTGTATTGCCTGGACCCCTGAAACCAGTAGGGCTCTACCAGTTGTAGTTGTATTGCCTGGACCCCTGAAACCAGTAGGGCTCTACCAGTTGTAGTTGTATTGCCTGGACCCTGAAACCAGTAGGGCTCTACCAGTTGTATTGCCTGGACCCCTGAAACCAGTAGGGCTCTACCAGTTGTATTGCCTGGACCCCTGAAACCAGTAGGGCTCTACCAGTTGTAGTTGTATTGCCTGGACCCCTGAAACCAGTAGGGCTCTACCAGTTGTAGTTGTATTGCCTGGACCGTGAAACCAGTAGGGCTCTACCAGTTGTAGTTGTATTGCCTGGACCCCTGAAACCAGTAGGGCTCTACCAGTTGTAGTTGTATTGCCTGGACCGTGAAACCAGTAGGGCTCTACCAGTTGTAGTTGTATTGCCTGAACCCCTGAAACCAGTAGGGCTCTACCAGTTGTATTGCCTGGACCCCTGAAACCAGTAGGGCTCTACCGGTTGTATTGCCTGAACCCCTGAAACCAGTAGGGCTCTACCGGTTGTATTGCCTGGACCTTGAAACCAGGGCTCTACCAGTTGTATTGCCTTGACCCTGAAACCAGTAGGGCTCTACCAGTTGTAGTTGTATTGCCTGGACCCTGAAACCAGTAGGGCTCTACCAGTTGTAGTTGTATTGCCTGGACCCCTGAAACCAGTAGGGCTCTACCAGTTGTAGTTGTATTGCCTGAACCCCTGAAACCAGTAGGGCTCTACCAGTTGTAGTTGTAGGGCTCTACCAGTTGTATTGCCTGGACCCTAAAACCAGTAGGGCTCTACCAGTTGTATTGCTTGGACCCCTGAAACCAGTAGGGCTCTACCAGTTGTATTGCCTAGACCCTGAAACCAGTAGGGCTCTACTAGTTGTATTGCCTGGACCCTGAAACCAGTAGGGCTCTACCAGTTGTATTGCCTGGACCCCTGAAACCAGTAGGGCTCTACCAGTTGTAGTTGTATTGCCTGGACCCTGAAACCAGTAGGGCTCTACCAGTTGTAGTTGTATTGCCTGGACCCCTGAAACCAGTAGGGCTCTACCAGTTGTAGTTGTATTGCCTGAACCCCTGAAACCAGTAGGGCTCTACCAGTTGTAGTTGTATTGCCTGAACCCCTGAAACCAGTAGGGCTCTACCAGTTGTAGTTGTATTGCCTGAACCCCTGAAACCAGTAGGGCTCTACCAGTTGTATTGCCTGGACTCTGAAACCAGTAGGGCTCTACCGGTTGTATTGCCTGGACCCCGAAACCAGTAGGGCTCTACCAGTTGTATTGCCTGGACCCCTGAAACCAGTAGGGCTCTACCGGTTGTATTGCCTGGACCTTGAAACCAGTAGGGCTCTACCAGTTGTAGTTGTATTGCCTGGACCCCTGAAACCAGTAGGGCTCTACCAGTTGTAGTTGTATTGCCTGGACCCTGAAACCAGTAGGGCTCTACCAGTTGTAGTTGTATTGCCTGGACCCCTGAAACCAGTAGGGCTCTACCAGTTGTAGTTGTATTGCCTGGACCGTGAAACCAGTAGGGCTCTACCAGTTGTAGTTGTATTGCCTGAACCCCTGAAACCAGTAGGGCTCTACCAGTTGTATTGCCTGGACCCCTGAAACCAGTAGGGCTCTACCGGTTGTATTGCCTGGACCTTGAAACCAGGGCTCTACCAGTTGTATTGCCTTGACCCTGAAACCAGTAGGGCTCTACCAGTTGTATTGCCTGGACCCCTAAAACCAGTAGGGCTCTAGCAGTTGTGGTTGTATCGCCTGGACCCCTGAAACCAGTAGGGCTCTACCAGTTGTAGTTGTATTGCCTGGACCCCTGAAACCAGTAGGGCTCTACCAGTTGTAGTTGTATTGCCTGGACCCCTGAAACCAGTAGGGCTCTACCAGTTGTAGTTGTATTGCCTGGACCCCTGAAACCAGTAGGGCTCTACCAGTTGTAGTTGTATTGCCTGGACCCCTGAAACCAGTAGGGCTCTACCAGTTGTAGTTGTATTGCCTGGACCCTGAAACCAGTAGGGCTCTACCAGTTGTATTGCCTGGACCCCTGAAACCAGTAGGGCTGTACCAGTTGTATTGCCTGGACCCCTAAAAGAAAACGGCCCCATCAGCTGTACTGTGACCCTAAATCATAAGGGCTACAGGAGCATTGATCCCCAAAGACCCTAAAGATTACAATAGGCTTCCCAAAGCCACCACATGTACCATACCATAGGTATTTTGAATGTAAGGGGGATTTTTCTGTGAGTACAGGGAGGCTAATACGGTAGATGATATATTTATAGAAGATATATTTATATATCATCATCCAAAAGTCATAAAATTTAATGGACCCTTCCGGATCTTTTTTTGGCATGGTAGGGAATCATAAGTTTAAATGTTGCAGGTGAGTCATCAGCTCCTTGAGCAAGAGTAAACTCTTCCCTCTGCATTCCTGGATTGGCTCATTTCCATATTTTCTTCATAGATTTTGCAAAAAACAAATCCTATTGGTCTGCTGAAAAAGCTGGACCTGACTGAATCACAGTCCTTAACTTCTAACTGGTACATTTATTCACTAAAATGGACAGCAAGAGAGTATCAGTGATGTTCTACGTCCTGAAGCTCCCCATCATCTCTTCCATTATAACAATTTACCGACTGATGTCCAATTTTTATTGCAAAGCCAATATTGGCAAACTAACACATCACTTTAACGGCGCTGCGTTCTGCCCACAACAAGCGCTGCCTCTCAGCGAACCCTCAATCCAACACTCAAGCTACTGTATAATTGAACTAAACACCGGCTTTCAGTGTGAGCTGCTTTAAAACAGCCGGCAGCTCTGCAAAGTGTGTTATTTTGCAAACTCTGAGCTGGATGAGCCGTTCTGGATAGCTGAGCATTATTCTCTGGAGACAGATCACTCTGCTGATGGAGACAAATGGGCCTGGCTGAATTCCCCCATCCCCAGCTGAGGAAACAGAGTGGCTGGCTCGTGCCCAGGAGAGCAGACGCTGCCGAGAGGGAGACGCTCGAGGGAGAGGAGATTTGCCGTATGAGCGGACGTGCCTTAGATTTGAAATTATGCTCCCTGCTATTGATAGGTCCACAGGGACCATCAGAAGCAGGGATATCATAATGGCGTCTGGCTTATCTCTATGATCTGGCTCTATGCATGATGCATTCAGGTCACAGGGACAACTTCTTTGCAACATCCCCACCCCCGTTAGCCCTAGTTGTCAAGTCAACAATGAGACAACCTAACATCACAGAACACATGCAGCATCCTGTTGGAAAAAAAACAAAAACAGGTGGCCACTAAAAAGCCCTAGCTGCTCTCTCATGAAACTCTAGCTCGGACGTCGTTCTTCCCATGCATAGCTTTCTCATGATCGAGCTGCCTTACTCATCAGTTTGCTGGAAAAGGGCTAATTTACAGTTGATGTGTTGCTCCCTCGTGTGTTGAAAGACCTCCCCCCATGGAGCCACCCACCGGTCCGTAGGCTAAACAGGCTAGCAAGGGTCTGGGAGCTAGTGCAATATATGACTCAACATCTAGAAATCCTTGTTGGGTGTTGATCTGTTGATAAAACTTGAAAATTCAAGATAACCACTGTTTTAAAGATGAGAAACAGGAATGAGCTTGTTTAGTACACTGTAAAAAGGCTACATCTCAGCAAAAATATTAGCAAACGTAAAAAAAAATGCTTGCTAATAAATCATGATTTGCGTTTCTCTGTGTTTCTTTGCATTTAGATTAAAGATATAGTGGGCAACAGTTATTTAGTCATATGGAACTGTAACTATATTCTGATAGTAGTACATGATAGGTAATTTAGGAAAAAATCCACACTGACAAATAAAAAAATCACAAACTTTTGAGAATAAAGTCATAAATCTATGACTTATTCTCGTAAATTTCACCCATAGGTGTGGAGGCTGTTTATATCAGCTCTAAACAGCACGATCATCAATTTGAAAGTAATCTAATCACCATTTTTGAATGAAGGTCAATTATTGGGTACACTGCAAAAACTCAAAATCTTACCAAGAATATTTGTCTTATTTCTAGTTAAAATGTCTCATTTCTAGTCAAAACAAATCTAATTATACTAAAAATAAGACTCATCACATTAAAAGTAGCTTGTTTTTTAGACACTTTTTACTTTTTTCAAGGATATTTTCACTTGAAATAAGTAGAAAAATCTGATAATGGAGTTTTTCAAGTTTTTCTTTCTTATTACAAGCACAAAAAACCTGCTTTCACTGGCAGATTTTTCTACTTTTTCTAATTGAAAATTTGTTTGAAAAAAGTGAAAACTGTCTCAACACAAGTTAATTTTTAGGTGATGAGTCTTATTTTAAGTGGAAAGAGATTAGTTTTGACTCAAATTGAGACATTTTGACAAGAAATAAGACAAATATTCTTGGAAAGGATTTGAGTTTTTACAGTGTAGATACATCACAGTTGTCATATCTGGCTTTATGTGTGGGATTATAGCCTACTGATGCATGTTGTTATCAGCACCAAAGTGTTGATCCCATGCGTTCCTGTGTGTGTCAGCGTTCTTGTACATGTCTGTAGGCATGTGGGCGTTGAATGTGTATTTCACATTCCTGTGATTAGCATGTTTAACGACTGCCTGGGTTCCCAGACACCTGGCAGCCAGTCGTACGGGCCCCCCCAAAGTCTGACCCGCTTGCTCCTCAGGTGCTGCCCCAGGTTGGTTGTGCGTGTTCGTGGCACTGCCATTCTCTCAGTCGATGTGAGGCGTGTGTGTGTGTGTGTTGGGTGTGAGCACAGCTGCAGCACAGCAGGCGAGGAGGAGGCTGTTTATTCTCTGAAGTGAGGCTGCAGGCCAGCAGAATACAAAATGGTGAAAAGACTCGCAGTTGAGGGATTGACCTAGAAACCTGTGGCTGAGCACACACGGCTACAGATATGAGAAGGGAAAATATCTGCCAGCAGCTTCCCCCCGGGCTACTGAGCCACATTTACTGATTGTATGTGGCCGTATTAAAAGATCATTCCACTTTATTACAGGACAGATACTTCAGACGGGCCGAGAGATGGCAAAAAAAAATCTGGACCATAAACATGTGTTATGGTTTTGACACATTAATGCAGTGGATATTTAGTTACAATGGGATGTGAGTGTTTGTGTTGGGTCTTCTGTGGTTATATGTGGAGTGTGCAGTTTGTTTTTGTGCAGCTCAGTGCCTGCTAGGTGCATCTGAAGAACAGAAGAACAGATGTTATTCCTGGTCCTGGTCCCTCGGCGTGCATGCGTGTGTGTGTTTGTGTGTGTGTTTGTGTGTGTGCTTAGAAACTTCAGTGCTGAGGGGAGATCAAGAGCTGTAAGGATGATACCTTCAGACAGTCCTTCAGTAAGGACACACTCTGTGTGCTTGGTTGACAGTATGACACATACAAACTATTTATAGACACAGTTTTGTGTGATAGATATATCATAATATACCTACTGACTGGAATATAGTGCACTATATTATGCTATATGCTATTCTGTACTATATGCTGTCATATGCTATGCTGTCATATATGCTATTATACTGCGCTATACTGCTGTGTTATGCTATTCTGTTACATTATGCTATGCTATGCTGTGCTTTGCTGTTCTGTGCTACATTATGCTATGCTGTGCTCTTCTAATGCTGTGCTATGCTATCCTACTGTGGTATGCTATTGTGCTACATTTTCCTATGGTGTGCTATGCTATACTATGCTATGCTGCACTATACTATGCTTTGCTATGCTGCGCTATACTACGCTATACAGTTGTATGCTATGCTATACTATGCTGCACTATACTATGTTGCGCTATACTACGCTATACAGTTCTATGCTATACTATGTTATGCTGCGCTATACGCTATATGCTGTGCTATGTTATGCTATGCTATGCTGTGTTATACTCTAATACTCTCTGTACACTAAATTGTTCTCTGCTATGCTATTCTGTGCAAGATTGGTGCTATGCTATGCTATGCTGGACACACTGTAGCCTACTATGCTATGCTATGCTATGCTATGCTATTGTAACGGAGGGTCCGGGTGCACTCACTCACCCATAAAGGACGTGCAAACCAGAGTGCCAAGTGGTCATTGACCTCTTGGCACAACGGTTTGCATCATTGCCCACCGTGGGGGAGACCAGGGTTCGAACCGTACCAAATACAGTGCAGAGGGCCAGATTGACATCAGCTACACTATACTAGGCTACTATACTGCACTCTAATATACTAACCCTGGCTAACTCTATGACATTCTGTAACATACTAATCTATATGACATATCCTACACTAAACAACAATATTGGGCTGGTTGATATAAGCTTAAAATAAAAGCTCAACGTTGACGTTCTGTGGCATTTTGTTGTTAGTTGTTGCCTAGCGAAAGCGTTCATGTAAAGTATCACACCAGCAGACTGAGGTATGTTCAAGTGCAAAACTGAACTAGTTCCAGACAATTGGATTGAGCCTTTTTTGGGAACCAACTCTTCATTTAGCTGTTGTTGTTGTTGTTGTGGGAGTCTCTGTAGGGGGTAAACATGGGGGAGGGAGTGAACTAGAAGCCCAAAGGAAGAGGCAGAGGCGGAGGAGGAGGAGGAGGAGGAGAAGAAAAAATCTAGCTTTTTAATTTCCTGAAATCGGCCTAAAACACAAATAACAATGTGTCATGAAGGATGAATCTAAAACTTTGAGAAAGAAGTCTGAAAATAAGTCTATGGGTTTTTTTGCTGAACCTGGGCGGACAACCTAAGGACTTGGTTTGTGCAGCCAAGTTGGCGATTTTTAAGTGAATTCTAAAAAATCACAAGAACCCAGTGCAACAAGGATAAGAAGAGTGAAATTTGTAAGCAGCTGTTGGACTGGGTTTGGAGCCTGGCAACAGCTTTTTGAACGGCTTGTAGGCAGAGTAATGAAGATTTGTTAAGTCCAGTGAGAGGGGAATAACAGTCTAACTCAGAGGAGATTAATGCATGTATTAGCATTTCTATTGAGTTTCTTGACACAACAGACCAAAGTTTGGCTTTGGCTTCTTCTTTTGCTCCTTGAAGCAAAAAAAAAGCAAGAACAGGTCAGTATCCTGGTGTAACTGTTGAAGCTCATGGAGTTACTGAAAATTACACCTACAAACAGTGGCGTGCACAGATTTTTGAAGGGCAGGGGCGAAAAGGAAAAAAAAAGGGCACATAGCACATCCTCACCACTGAAGAGGGCACTTTAGCACACGTTTTGGCTCCTAGAGGGCACTTTAGCACGGGTTTTGGCTCCTAGTGGGCACTTAAGCACGCGTTTTGGCTCCTAGAGGGCACTTTAGTACATGTTTTGGCACCTAGAGGGCACTTGAGCACGCGTTTTGGCTCCCAAAAGGGGACTTTGGCACGCGTTTTGGCTCCTAGAGGGCACTTTGGCACACGTGAGGGCACTTTAGCACACGTTTTGGCCCCCATGAGGGCACTTTAGCACGCGTTTTGGCTTCCAAGAGGGCACTTTAGCACGCGTTTTGGCTTCCAAGAGGGCACTTTAGCACGCGTTTTGGCTCCCAGGGGGCACTATAGCATGCATTTTTCAACAATTGGGCCACAAGGGGGGCGACTGCCACCCCTGCCCCCCCCTTGCACGCCACTGCCTACAAAACCATACTGTTTTATATTACAGTATACAATCTGGAGTCTTTAACTAGCCAGTGTTGTCTGCTGATTGCTGCAGAAGAGGTAATGGACAGTGACTTTTATTAGCTGTTCCCCTATAAACAATGCTGCTTTGGCTGCAGGCTGAGAGAGTCCTGAGTCCTGGGAGTGAACCAGAATAGCAAAGTTGTGTCTGGACAGATGAACAATGACCTGAAACCGCTGACATCTGCTGTGGGTCAGACTCATACATGAGGTCATGTTTTCCCAGTGAGGAGTACATGGGGGTCGGGCTGCACAGACTGACACATAATGACGCTTTTAAGCTTTTCCCCCGCTCCGTAAAACTTCCCTTTGCCGTACGTTATGACTTCCCTGTTTCTGGCTTGGCCGAAGCAATATATGTGATTAAATCTTGAGGGATCCAGCTTCACCTCGCGCTGCCTCTCTCACTGAAAAGAGTCTGGGAGGAAGAAGGATGAAGTGCTAATCCTTTTACCTTCTGCTGCCTCATCACCCTTGAACCCGGCGGCCCGGGGATGCATCTACAGATGTTGAGGATTTCATCTTTTTCTAACTTTCCAGGCGTTAGGCTTCCCTTGGTGTTTACGTAATGTCAGAGCTGTATCCCAGCGTTTTCTGGCTGGAGTTCTGCTGACTTTTCCAAGCACATCGTCATTAGATCGCGGAGAGTCACCCTGAGCACATACGAAAGCCATATGTGTGACTGAGAGAGATTTAGTGTAAAAGCAGGAAAACTCTCTTTTCAGCTCTTTTATTGCCCTTTTCACTCGGTCTGCCTCTCCCTCACACAGAAACTCATTCAGACTTTAAACTCTGTTTATTTTCAGATATGTCACGGTAGCTGGGTGGATACAGAGGGTCTACTCATCCACAGCCCATCTCCTCATCTAACAGAGATAATACTGAACTGAGAGAGGCTTTTGATGGCTGAAATACAGAATATGTCATCTTTGCCATCTCTTTTTCAACACATCTTTTCATTTGCAACTATTACCATTGATCTTGATGACAATTTTTCTTGATTACAATCTGTAATCATGTCAAATGTGTTGTTCAACATGGTTTTCCCACACTAAAAAGTATTAAAAACATCTACGCATATTTCCTTAATGACAAAGTCTGAGCAGTGACATGCACAGATTTTTGAAGGGCAGGGGCGGGTTTTGGCTCCTAGAGGGCACTTTAGCACGCGTTTTGGCTCCTAGAGGGCACTTTAACGTGCGTTTTGGCTCCTAGAGGGCACTTTAGCACACGTTTTGGCTCCCATGAGGGCAGTTTAGCACGCGTTTTTGGCTCCTAGAGGGCACTTTAGCACACATTTTGGTCTCGAAGAGGACACTTTAGCACGTGTTTTGGCTCCTAGAGGGCACTTTAGCACACGTTTTGGCTGCCATGAATGCACTTTAGCACACGTTTTGGCTGCCATGAATGCACTTTAGCACACGTTTTGGCTCCTAGAGGGCACTTTAGCACACGTTTTGGCTCCTAGAGGGCACTTTAGCACACGTTTTGGCTGCCATGAATGCACTTTAGCACACATTTTGGCCCCCATGAGGGCACTTTAGCACGCGTTTTGGCTTCGAAGAGGGCGCTTAATGTGCGTTTTGGCTCCCAGGGGGCACTTTAGCACGCATTTTGTCTTCCAAGAGGGCACTTAAACGCATGTTTTGGCTCCCAGGGGGCACTCTAGCACACATTTTGGCCCCTGTGAGGGCACTTTAGCATGCGTTTTGGCTTCCAAGAGGGCACTTTAACGCGCGTTTTGGTCCCAGGGGGCACTTTAGCACGCGTTTTTCAACAATTGGGCCACAAGGGGGGGCGACTGCCACCCCTGCCCCCCCGTGTGCACGCCACTGATTCTGAGGCAGGTCTTGTAAGGTTCCCCATGGATTGAACAAAAAAATAATGGAAACAGTTGACTAATTTTCGAGTCATGGAAAATGTCAGGAAAATCCAAATCTCCTGGAAAATTATTACAACATTGGCCTATTTTGGATAAATGTTCAGGACCATGGTGAAGTTCAAAAACTCAAATTGAAACTTAGTGATGTTCTAATCTCATTGCAATGAAATAAATCCTTTCTTAAGAGGACATGAGCAACTCCTCTGATTCATTCTGTTCTATTAAAATGACCACTCTTCCGTTGCTGAGATAAATTCACTGCTGTCAGAATTTTCCAGCTCCAGTGTTGCTCTCTGGGTTTTTATAGATTGGGTCTCAGGCTGTGAGCACTTTTAGCAATTGAAGCAGATGCCTGTGGTCCATGACCCCCTCATTAGAGACCGAGCATCACGGAAGGAATCCCTCACTTTGTAAATGCTGAAACACAGAGAACTCAGAAAAACTAATAGTGTTTTGATTAAAAGGCTCTAATCAAATCAAGCCCTTGCTCTCAAACAAAAGCTGTTAAGTTTAACCGAGACGTTTGTCAGAGCCTCCTTTCTTCTGATTGGCTGATTGACCAGAGAGGCCTGAAAGAGGAAATGTAAAACAACACAGATATGAGTTTTTTGGCCTTAAAATTGTTAATATATCTTCTCTGTATGGTTCAGTATGTCAAATAACACCAATAAAGAATCTAATTTGAGAACTGGAAAGAAAAGTGTCATTAAAGTAATCACTTTCTGATCTTCTCAGGCAATAACTATGAAGAGTGGATAAGGAGTTCTTACTTGTAGTTAAACTGGTGGCTGTGAAATGTTGAAGTCCAGTTTATTGGATTCTATTTTGGAAATTGGCCAGCTTTACACTGAATGGTACAGTTCTGCTCATAATCCATTTAGGATGCAACACTTTCTATAATGTGATTTGACACTTCTTTGCTCCCTTTCTTATCACTTAGTGAGAGATGAGGATCTGTGCACTCAGACTGACCACCAATCAACTGAATGCACATCAATGCTCGACATTTATGATCTATATCAGGTGGCTGGGAATGGAAAGGAGCATCAAAAGCACCTCAAACTACCCTCAATAGTTGGGTTTTATCTTTATACCGCTGTACAAACAAACCATGAGACAAACCTACGATAGCAAAAGAAATGAGTCTTCAGGAGATCCTTGAGGATAAAGAGGGGTGCCCCTGCTTTGATAGTACTCAGCAGTTTATTCCAGGGAACTCCAGACAAAAACAGTCTAGACTGAGGTCTCCTTATGTGCAGAGATGGCAATGCCAGATGACATTCTTTGGAGGAGCTCAGCGGCCAAGAGGGAGCTTAAGACTGATTGATTTAGTTCCAATAGATCGTGCAGACCAACAAGTCACTCTGAAGTCAAGCATTAGTGATCTGAATTTGACTTGGATGGCAATGGGTAGACCTTCTGGCCTGACTAAAGACCAGATGAGCTGCCATCTCCAAGGGTTTCACTTTGCAAGAAGGAAGTCCTGCCAGAAAAGCATTGCAATGGTTGAGGCTGATTCATACCGAAAATATAGTATACCTAGGGTGACTCAGGTTGGCTTCCTTTTTTTCTTCTTTTTCTGGCTGGGTTTGGGTTGGATTTGGGCCTAAAATATAGACAAACAACTCGGATTGGGTCAGACCCGGGCTTCAACCGCAGTTTGGACCCGTTTTAGGCCCGTCGAGACCTCTATTCCATGGTTTTTGTTTTTCATGGGTACCCTCCTCCTCCATCCTGGTAAGATTTCTCACCAACGAGAGAACATTTGGTTCGCACATGGCATTTGTGTACAACTTTGGACCGCTTGGGGCTGTTACCGTGTGAACACAAACAACCCACATGAAAAATGCGGCAATTGTATCGGTTAAAGTCCCTGAATTGGAACAAAGCAAACGAGCCACAGGTCTGAATGCACCCTTAGAGAAACTAAAGCTGAAGGTGGAGTTCCATTACCCATGTGGAAATGTCAGAGATCCGTCACAGTTTATAATACTTACCACAGTCAGGTGCATTTGTGGTTTTGGTCTGCAATGAGGGTTTATCGTGGCATCCAAGTAAAATAGTTCGGATCAGCTGGATAAACAGCCGACAGAAGGATCCTATTCATATTTAATATCACCCATGTGAGCAGAATCTGGATCAGAAGAAAAGCGTGTCCATGTAGGTGTAAATACAAACAGAACGGATCAGGATCAGACCAGACCACATCTGGAGGCGGTCAGGCCACATCTGGAGGTGGTCTGGGCTTACACTGCGATCTGATCTCAGCCAGGTGTGAATAACATCTATACAGTGTGACCACACTCTTAAAATCTGACCACTACACACATTCTTTCTCCACTTCTTCCCCCCTCTCTTCCTCTCCCCTCAACCAAAACAGTGTGTGAACTGGAAGAGGCCAAAAGGCTTCTTGTTGGGGATACTTCGGTACATATTGGCCTCTTGTACCTTACATATTTCATGGCTTGACCAAAACGACTAAAGACGATTCAGCACCATTTCTCCAGGATGTTCTTGAAGGGACGACGATAACATGTGATCAACAGCTGTCAGTGCTAGCAAGCGTCTTTCCTTGTCCTTTGTAGCCAGAGGTAAAAGGCTTGTTGTCATAGAGAACATCTTAGGTATGCACAAATGCTGGATTGTTTTGGAACTCGCACCACTGATGATATCCATCTTTCTGGCATCAGAAGAGTTAGCATATGTGTTGTTCATTGCTATAAAGTTGCAAATAAAAGCTAACATTACTTCCTGTTAGCTCAACCATATTGGGATTGGGCAAACTGGGATGTTTTTTGACAGTCAATGACTTAGTCACTAGATATAATGACAGCAAGCCACAGTGCAGTTAGTGGAAGCAAACCTGGGAATAGTTTGGGATCCCCAAGGGGGAAAAGGGGGGCCCCCAATTTTGCAGTAATAACTCTAAATCTCCTTAAACCTCTCATAAAGTCATATGTTGCCCCAAAAGCCCCTGAAGTGCCCCTTATAACAGTGGTTCTCAACCTTTTTTGGCTTGTGACCCCATTTTGACACCACAAATTTCTGGCGACCCCGCATCAATCTCGACTGCACTCGAACTCAATTTATATTCGAGAAAGGGAAAGTATAGAATATAGTTGTTTAAGATTGTGTGTGGTGTTTTTAATCATAATTTTAAAAAGAATAATAATTAGTTTAAAAAATAGTAAGTTTCTACCTATGCGTGCTTGCGAGGCAACCAGGGTACATGTGTAAATTGTAATGTCTGCCAACAGTCTGTATGTGAGGTGTTTAGTGCACATTTGTGAGTTAAAGCAGGAAATTAAAGAATGAATGATGATATGAATGAAATAGAGGGACATCCAAAGGGAAGCTGTAGTCTGAATGAACTGTATGAGTTTAACATCTACATGTGGATTGTTTCAGTTGATCAATCTTCACTTAAAGTGACTCATGCTGCTCCGATGATGCCCAGGGGTTTTCCTCCGAGCCCACCACAGGCCACATAGCTGCACTGACCTTCCTTTTATGTGGTTTTGGTGCAGTAGTGCTACAGGGCCCACAGTGACACCATGACAGATGGAGGTTCTCAGTACAGCAGCGAGAACGGGAGGCCCTCGGCTCTCCATGTCTACCTCACCTCTGACCCCCGCCTCCATCCAAATTAAACAACCGTCACAAAGCCGGGACTCAGGGAACGCCAGCATCCGCACCACGGCACATAGGTGATGGAGACTTCCAAAGAAGAGGAGCCAAAGCTAACACCGCAGGTCATGTTTCAAGAACTGGGACAAGCAGAAGTTCAACATCAACATCGATGAGAACTAATTTCCTGCAACTGGTGTCTGTAGCTGGGTTTCCATCCAAGTCGTATCAAATTTAAAAGCGGATTTTTTTGAAAATGCGCAAAAAGCAAAGCGAATTTATGTATGCCCGTTTCCATTCATTAGTGTTTTGCGATTAGGAGGAGTGGTGCGCCGTGAGATTACGTGAGAGCGTGAATGTATCCAACAGTTGACACTCAGCTGACACTCAACATCATCAACAATTTACGTACTTTCCGGACTATAGACGCACCTGTATAAGCCGCACCAGCTACATTTTAAAAGAAAATACTGTACATATGGACCGCACTTGAATATAAGCCTCAGGTTTTCATGTTGTAACGTGAGATATTTACACAGAAAGACAGTCGGGAACTGTGACAGTCTGTTGTGGTTATGCTCCTCTCCTCCATGTGCATCTGTTGACAACAAAGCCGGCGAAAAATCAATAAATGGAGCGGTGGATAACGTTACATAACGATGTTACGGAGTGTGATTGTGTCGTCTTAACCGTCATGAACAAAACCGGGGCGTCGTTCTCCATTTGTTTGAACATCGCTGGGTGAAGTCCAGCAGCTTCACCCACAAACTCTGGCTCAATTCGCATCACCTGTTTTCATAACTAAAAGTCGCATTTACATTTAATCGATACGCTGACAAATCCACCCCCCCAAAGCGTAAAAACTTTTATGCGCATTTGCTGCCTTTTTTCGAATTTCTGGAGTTTCCATTCAAGTATTTATTCGCAATTTTTGAAAATGCGAATAAAAAAAGGTGGATGGAAACGCAACTATTGTCAGAATATAAGGACTGTGATTGAACGATAACCGTCCTAAATGCTCTATTCAATCTAATATGCAATGCCGTCCCAATTGTGTTTACTATGAGCGCCATGGCTTTGGCTTGTGTGTTATTTGTTTGGCCTGAGGATCCCCTCGTATCTTTTTTGTTCTGTTTAATAGTCGACCAATTAAACTTTAACTGCCTCGTTTAGGAGAGTTGTTGTTGGACTATGATTTCACAACTTCTCCGAGTAAAGATTTCATTGAGGAAGAACACGTTTTCATTAGTATTTTTTTTGCCAAGGGCTTCTTCCGTATAAGAATTAATAATGAATTAATTGAATTAATGTGTGTTCATTAATTTTCCCAAAAATGGAATTAGGAACTTTCTCCCAGTCCCTACTGGGAAAGCGTCAGGGAATGGACACAACAACAACAGGGCTTTAAAGCGAGCCATCATAAAAGACTTCCTAAAGTTAGTGATGTCACACCGCTCTCAGCCCGCCCACTCGGTTTTCTTTGATTGTTTTACCTGAAATCTGCTTTGTTTTTATTAGATCGTAAGAGAGACACGGAAATGTATTTTACATATGGGACCTTTAAAACATCTACTTGCACAACACAACCCTACAATTAATCAATTTAATTACATTCAAAGCCACATATTAGGTTCAGTAGTGACATATTATTGCAGCTCCACCCCGTAGGATAGAGGTATAGGTGGCAAAATGAATCCAAACCATAGTCCAGCTGTCAGCCAATGCTGGAGGATAACAGCTGGAATCAGTCCAGATGTGGAGGGCCATGGACAGGGCCGTTGCATAGGGAAAGGTGATGATAATTCTAGGGGCCCAGTGCCTATAGGGCCCACAAAAAAACCCAGTAGTCCAGAGGTGTCAAACTTATTTTAGTTCAGGGGCCAAATTAAGTGCAATTTGATCTCAAGTGGGCCAGACTGGTAAAATAATAGCATAATATCCTATAAATAACAAGAACTCTAAACTTTTCTCTTTGTTTTAGTGCAAAGGAGCGCATTATTAAGATGTTTACATTAAAGAACCATCCTATTACAAAATATATTATGACCAACCTGAAATTTCTTGAGAATAATACATGCAATTTCAACAACATAATGCCTCTTCTGTCTTCTATGTAATTTTTACATCTGGTAAATTCATCCCACGGGCCGGATTGGACCCTCTGGCGGGCCGGTTTTGGCCCCCGGGCCACATGTTTGACACCCCTGCAGTAGTCTAATCTTTGTATGACTGAATTATTCTGCTTAGACCCTGACTAATACTCATAGTAATGCTGCATTAGCATCAAAACAAAGTAGGCTAAATAAAAAATGATCATACTATGCAGTCTAAGAAAGTGAAAAGTGAAAAAGTCAGGGGCCCCAGAATTCCTAGCAACGGCCCTGTTGCCATGGATCTATATATGTTTAGCCATAAGTTTCATTCTGCTGTTGAGGCTGGTTAAATTCAGGGTCCCTGAACACCCCCCCCCCTTCCTCCCCCCCTTGATGCCACAAGTTTATCCAGCTTCAGATTACCTCCAGCCTCTCCCATCCTCTGACTGTCAGCTATTGAGGTTAATCTAATTTCTCGCGGTTTGAGTGTGACTCACTGAGTCTGTCCCAGCGACATCAACATCCACTCAGCAGCATGAGAGTGTGTTTGGCTCCGTTACAAGATCATATTCTCAGTCAAGTCCCACTAGAAGAAGAAGGAGAAGAAAAAAAAAAGTCGAACTCCCACTGAAAGTCTCTTCACCCTCTTATGTCCTCGTGGCTCCTCCTGTTGCGTCTCCACAGCGCGCGCTGCACAGTCTGTCTCAGTCCTTAGTGGAGATCCACAGCGCGCACTGACATTTAGGATTTTACATTCACCCTGACATCATTTTCTTTCCTTTTTTTCTGTCATTTTCTTTCTTATTTTGCAACCAACACCTATAGCCGACTTTATTTCCTTTGTCTCTGAAGTTTTAACTTTTTCCTCCACTTCTGCTCCAACTGTGCGGTTTCCTGATTTAATCCATGTTGAAATGGAATATGAGGATTTCCCCGGAGAAAGGCTATCAAGGGTTTGAGGTAAGAGCATCTATATTTCATCACAACGAAATAAGCTGAAGTTGAAATTAAATATTTAAAGAGCACTTTGGCTGAAGCCCCGCTGCGCTGCGCCGCGCTGTGCGTATTTACCGGAGTTCACCGGTGATGGAGGCAGAAAGTCCCCCAGAAACTCGGGTCACCTCTCACAGCATTTATGGAACTGTTTATAATTATTATTTTTATTAAGATGCATGTGTGCAAAATGACGATTCTTGCTCTCGTTCCTCGGACAGCTGCTGTGAGTCAGTGCTCCACCGAGGATGAAGATGTGCGTCCTGCTGCGGGCTCTGCTGCTGCTGGTTGTGGCGCTGCTGGCTCCTGTTGCCCCTGTCCCCTGCCCCCGGCCCTGCTCCTGCCCCCAGCCCACTGAGCTCCACTGCACCTTCCGCTCGCTCTTCACCATCCCGGCTGCTGTGCCGAAACACGTGGAGCGCATTAACCTAGGGTAACAAAAAAAAAAAAAAAAAGGGAGGGAGGGAGGGAGGGGGGGGGGGTGTATGCGAGTGTATGTCTGTTTGTGTAAGCCTTTTATGTCTGCATGTGTGTATATATGAATGCATGCATAATACACATATGCAAACATGTATGCATGCATTTATATGTATCTACACTGCAAAAACTCAAAATCTTTCCAAGAATATTTGTCTTATTTCTTGTCCAAATGTCAAAAGTCAAAACTAATCTCTTTCCACTTAAAATAAGACTCATCACCTAAAAATTAACTTGTTTTTAGATCATTTTCACTTGTTTCAAACTAATTTTCACTTGAAATAAGTTGAAAAATCTGCCAGTGAAAGCTTTTTTTTGTGCTTGTAATAAGGAAGAAAAACTTGCTCCACTATCAGATTTTTCTACTTATTTCAACTGAAAATAGGCTTGAAATAAGTAAAAAGTGTCTAAAAACAAGCTACTTTTTTATGTATAACTATGTATGTATATGTATAAATACTTATTTTAGGTATAATGAGATTTGTTTTGACTAGAAACGACATTTTGACTAGAAATAAGACAAATATTCTTGGTAAGATTTTGAGTTTTTGCAGTGTATATGTATGCATGCATGCATGCATATGTGATGTATGTAAATGTGTAGTTGATAAAGCAAATCCATTCTTGTGTATTGCGTTTAATGTTTATTCTGGTTTCTGTTGTTTCAGGTTCAACAGTATTAATACGATCACAGACAAATCACTGGCTGGTCTCAGGAAGCTGGAGCTGCTGATGGTTCATGGAAATGACATCCACACTCTACCTGATGGTGCGTTCAGGGACCTCGCTTCACTGCAGGTACGCTGACTCATCATCACACCTAGTATCGAGTGAATGTCTCAATCCATCAATCCACAATCACCCTGTCTGGACCAGTAATTGTCCAACTTGTGTTTCTAGACTGACCACGTCCTCTAAAAATATAACGTTAAGAATAATGAATATGAAAGATCCCATATTTTACCGTCCCAATGTGTTTTATTTTGAAGTGCTGTCCATTATATGATATATTTGTGGTTTCAAGAACCAAAAACCACCTCAGAGTAGTGCTGTGGTTTTATCTACTGTCTCAGGTTTCTCTCTGGAGCTCTAGCAACAACAGGTCTGTGGGCTGTTGTGGTCTGTATTTGGCCTGACGGTTGGCTTGGTGATTCAGTGAAAATATAGCAGATTTTGAGGAAGCATAAGCACTTTGAAAACCCAGGTCCAGGTATAAATGAATATAGAAATTGTGAAATATGTCAGTAATTGGGTGTGGCAGGGTAAAAGATATTTGATTACTGTGCCTTCCTTTTTCCTTGCAGTTAGTTAGTTAGTTAGTTAGTTAGTTAGTTAGTTAGTTAGTTAGTTAGTTAGTTAGTTAGTTAGTTAGTTAGTTAGTCAGTTTTAGTTTATTTCGGACATAAAGAAATAAAACATAATACAGAAATGGACAGACATAACAAATAAAAAATTTGCAAAGACAACATATGAACAAAATAAAATAAAATAATTGAAAATAAAGATAATTTGATTTTTTGTTTGTTTTTTCATATCCGAAAAGGAGTGGGAAGAAGTAAAACATATTTACTCCCACCCCTTTTTCATAAATTATCTATCAAGTTATCTAGTCATTATAGTCTATACAATAAATTAATTTATGAGTTATTTAACTGGATGTATTCTAATATATTATTATATTTTTATACATATAGATTTATTCTAACATATGATTACTAATCTTTATCTCTCTATATAGTCATATACCTAAAAACATATGAAGAGTTCATTTGCAAAAGCAGATAACTTTATTTACATAAGGGGATATCAGTCAAACCAAAGTTGAGTGACTTTGAGATGTAACAAAACAGACATATCTCAAAAAAAATAAAGTTTTATTGAAAACAACACTATGCAAAGCATAATTACAAAGCCTCAGCTCATTTTTTTCAAAATGGCACTTATCTGCTTTTGCAAATGAACTCTTCATATACAAACACATTCATACATACAAAGACAAACTGAAAGTAACACGAACAGAGCAACAAATAAACTAAGTCGGTAAATAATACCCAAATAAATAATAATAGGCACCTTGTGGTTGTACATACTGAAAATAATGTCTTTGTATTTCTTTTGCTGCTCTCTAGATGTTGAAGATGAGCTACAACAAGCTGAAGGAGCTCAACAGACACACTCTACAGGGTCTCTGGTCTTTGGCCCGGTTGCACCTCGACCACAACCGACTGGAGTTCATCCACCCGGACGCCTTCCAGGGCCTCAGCTCGCTGCGGCTGCTGCAGCTGGAGGGAAACCAGCTCCAACAGCTGCACCCGCAAACATTCACCACCTTCACACTGATGAGCCACTTCCACGTCTCCACGCTGAGGCACCTGTACCTGTCGGACAATGGACTGACCTCGCTCCCCTCCAGGCTGCTGGCGACCATGCCCCAGCTGGAGAATCTGTATCTCCATGGGAACCCGTGGACCTGTGACTGCAACATGAGATGGATCCATAACTGGGATAAAACCTCACCAGGTGAGACCTTTAAAGGGATTGGTCAACATTTTGGCAAATTGACCCATTTCCATAATCCCTATAGTCATAGCAGTAGGTTCGTTACCTTTAATTGTCGGTGCAAGCTATTTTTAGAACGGCGGAGCAGAGCCGTGAGCTGCTCAGAGCTACGCTACGGAGGCTCATGGAATTTCTTGGTTTCCCTCATCAAACTCATCAAATACACAATCCAACAACTCCACATTCACCACACTATGAGATAATAACGGAACGTTATGAGACGGAGTTGTTTTCGAGGTAAATGCAGTGGCATATTCAGGGAGTGGCCTTGGGTGGCACGGGCCACCCCTGAAATCTGATTGGCCACCCCAAAATATAATGGGCTATATGCCCAGTCAGAGGCATTTTATACATTGTTTATACTGGCTTTTGTCAAGTAATTCTTTTCTCACTGAGGTTTTCTATCACAATTGTATGTTGCCATTCTTGTATTTTGCATTTTCTGTATTTCCCTGTCTAGTTTTTCTTGCAGTGTTAGTAATTTAAGTAGATATGGGTTTTGCAGACAAAATGGGTATGGCCAAAACCTGTGTGGGTGTGTGTTTGTGTGTGCACGTGCTCACGCTTCATGCCACCCCACCATAAGTGAGTGCCCCACTTGGGCCACCCCTATCAAAAATGTCTGGTTACGCCCCTGGGTAAATGCAGAGACTGGTTGCTGAAAAACTTTTGCATGAATTTCCCTCTACAACAACTCTGTCTGGTAACGTTCTGTTATTATCTCATAGTGTGGTGAATGTGCAGGTCACAACTTGTCCACCAGAGTATTTTGGAGTTGTTGGATTGTGTATTTGATGAGTTTGATGAGGGAAACCAAGAAATCCCATTAGCCTCTGTAGCGTAGCTCTGAGTAGCTCACGGCTCTGCTCCACCGTTCTAAAAATAGCTTGCACCGTAACGAACCTACTGCTATGACTATAGGGATTATGGCAAATCCCTAAATCCCTAAATCCCTAATCCCTAAATTTGCCAAAATGTTGAACTATCCCTTTAATTCCTCCACTGCAGTTTTTTTACTTTTACATCATATTTTTCAGATGAGTGAACTAAGACTTCTTTTGCCTTCTTTTGCCCCAGGTGTGTTGAAATGTAAGAAGGACAGGGCCCTTCCTGGTGGTCAGCTCTGCCCCATGTGCTCCTTCCCCAGGCAGCTCCAGATGAAAGAGCTCCAGGCTGTGGAGAACCTGGTCTGCACTGGTCCCATCATCAGCTCTCCTCACAGAGCTTCCCCACCTGAGGAAACCGAAAGTGAGGTCATGACTGCAGACAACTTCAGGGAGCCTTTTGGAAACATTTCACTGGGCCTGTCTGATGAACATGGAAATGAGGTGGCTCTGGATTGTAGTATTGGCGAGCCCAACGATATTACCAAGATCAACTGGGAGCAGGTCGACCAGCTGCAGCTGGCCTCCAACATCACTTTGTCAGTGGATCTGGAATGTCCCGTTGATAGAGAAAAATATGAGCAACTGTGGAGGCTGATTGCTTACTACAGCAATGTCCCAGCCCACTTACAAAGGGAGGTTATGCTCAGCAAGGAGCCTCATCCAACCTATGTGTATCGACAAGACTCTGAGAAAGATGCACTCTACTACACAGGTGTTAAAGCAAACGTCATGGCCCAGCCGGCTTGGTTGATGCAGACAACTGCAGACCTCCAACTGAACAGACTTCAATCATCAGCCAAGGTGGTGAAACTGACCCTGAGTACAGAGCTGTCAGAGATTGTGGAGGCGGAGCTGGTGCGGAGACAAAGAAGGACTTGGGTCTTAATCGAGTCGACAAACAAAACTCAAAAAGCACTGAGCGCTATCCTGGGAAGCCAGCGACAAATTGACTGTATTGTGCAAAGCTCTGACCAAGCAGTCATTCACTGGATGCTTCCAGATGGCTCCAAGGTGGAGGCACCGTACAGCAGTCCAGACAACAGGGTGTCTGTGTCCAGTGATGGACAGCTGATTATTAAATCTGTCAGCCACAAAGACGCAGGAATTTACTACTGCATCGCTAAGGTTCATGGAGACCTGGATGTCCTGCCGTTCCATCTGACGGTTCAAGAATCCTCCAGTCCCCTCTCAGGGGAGGATACCTCAATTACCCCTATTGAGGGATTTGCTGGGACCCCCATCTCTCTTCCCTGTCTGGCCTCTGGCTCCCCTGATGCTGAGATTAACTGGATTCTACCAAGCAACAATATAGTTAGTCCTCAAGCCAAATCTTCCAGAGCTTTGGTCTATTCCAATGGGACTTTACATATCCAGCAGACTCAGCTATCGGACAACGGTTATTACAAATGCATTGCTATAAATCAACATGGTGTGGATACACTGGCTGCAAAAGTGACTGTTATCAGGCGCAAAGGGCTGGTTAGACCTTTGAGGAAGCTTCTACCAAGACCTCAGTCAGCTTCAGGCGTGAACACTCAGATTAAAGTCCCCACGGAGAATATGGAGGAGGCATCAGGGGACCCTGAAGTAACCCAAGAGGTATCTCCATTGAATCCTTCGAGAAGAAGAATCCCAGAGGGTGTGGTCCCAGGAAGGAGGGGCATCCATCCGTCAAGGAATATGTGGCGGAGGCCGCAAGTTCCACGAAAACCGATGACATCTCGTGTTGAAGACAGGAAGAGTATAGTGGAGAGCAGGCGGAGGATTAACATGACAAAGAGTAAAATAGATCCAGAGAAATGGGCTGACATTTTGGCAAAGATACGAGATAGAAACGCTCAGACTACCGTGACCCCGACTCCAGGTCAACACACAACAGAGGGGAGACCAACAGAGCAGACAACGCCGTCACAGGAAACTATTGAAGGATCATCAGATGGCGTGACTGCACCAGAGAGAGATGGCCAGGATTACCTAACAACACCACAGATTCCAATACAACGCACACAAATAAAGACTAATAAACAAAATACACAAAGCCAGGGAAGCGACGTGGCATCTAACCAGATCCACACCACAGATAATACAGTAGAAACTCATCTACATCCTACAACAGAGCCACACACAATGCACACAACCCATGATGCAAACTTGGATCTGTATACAACTCCAAATAGTGTACTTTTCTTCCCACAGACCACATCTGTTCCCCTCCATGTTGTCACTTTCTGGCAAGCGAACACAAACAGCGCGAGCAGCAGCAGCAGTACATTTTCTCTACAAGAGAACCACAGCACAAACACAGATGTTGATGGAGTCAAAACAGCTGATTGGTCCAAGGCGTCAGAGGGGATCGGGAATACTGCAAGACCCGATGTCGTTGCCAGCACTAATAATGACAGAGAGCTTTCTTCAAGTGGAAGTAAAATTATCCCTTTGGTTGACCCAAATGATTCAGAGACCGGCCAAGAAGAAAATGGAAAATATCTTAGTGAGACTGCAACAACACCACAGCTCCACACTCAGCCAAAGGATACAGCACTTGATTATTTGGAGCCTCAAGCGATGCTAACAACGGCATCCCCGACAACAACAACCTCGCCCCCTACAACAAGGAGAGCCTCGCGAAAACGACAGCCGAACTCCAGAAAAAGAAATGGTAAAGGCAAGAAAAGACCAAACAGAAGGAAACAAAAGCAGGATGAACCAACCACCACACCTACAAAAGCCCCCAGGACCACTGCCTCCACACGGCTAAAAATAGACCCATTCCAAGTTACGATCGCCAAATTCAATACCACTGTTCCATTCAGCAGCAGCCAGGCGGCGTCATCAGGCAGACTGAGTCATACAGAAAGCACAGTCTCCATGCACGACAGTGAGGCGGCCACCAAACCCTCTTCGTTACCAGCCAAAACTAAGGACAGCCTTTTTACCCCGGCCAAACCACTATTCAGAAGCACATCGGAGGCACCATCGTTTCCAACAGCCTTTCCAGGGGTGGGTCACGGAAAGACAAGTTCTCAAACAACCTTAAGTACTGTAGAGAATTCATCTTCTCCAGACATCTTGGAAACGGATGCTTCAACCATTCAGCAAAGGTCTACAAACAGCCCTCCTCCACCTGTAAGACCTTTGGAGACGCAAAGGCCAAGCATCACTCTACCGGCGCCAACAGAAGTTGAAGACATCTTATCGGTCTATGAATACGCGCCCAACGAGAACGATGGAAAGATGATGTTCGCGCCTGGTTCAACTGCTTCTGCGGTCGACCATGAAATCAGTACGACTTTTGGAGATGCTTCAAGTGACTTAATTACAGCCCCAAGTAGAGATTTTGAGGGTGATCTGGAGACCGAACAGGTTACCATAAAGACATCTACTCAAGATGGCAAATATCAAAATAACACCACAAGCACCGAGTCAGAAGTAGACGGAGATCTTGATAAAGCTGAAAATATGGGAGTAATTGTTGATTATCCCACCACAAGTACGATTATGATAACATCTCCGCCCACTGTATCATTAATGCCTGATCCTGAGGTCCCATCCAAAGAGGCATCACATGCCACACCATCCATAACATCTACAGGAACTACAATGGGACCATTGTTGGAGGCCACTACCCAGGAGGTTTCCAATCAAGACCAACAAACTGTACCTATCAACACCACACCAGAGCCTAGGAGAGTATCAGACTACCACCCCACACCTCACAACACAGAAACCTCCCCAGCCTTAAAGCCGACCAGCAGGCAGACAACCGAGCAGACGGCCACCCCTGCCCCGATGATTACCCCAATCCAAACTAATCCATTCACAGAGACGCCGCTAACAAGCACTCAGGAAGTCTCCACAATGCTCCAGCTACCTGGACCAGGATCTCTTCCAAGAGAGAGGCCAAGGATAACTAAGAGCAATTTCCAGACTTTCACTGTGAAAGCTGAAACAGATGCTCAGCTTCCCTGTGAGGCCAAAGGCGAGCCAAAGCCCTTCCTGTCATGGACTAATGTTGCTAGTGGTATGTATGGCTCAAACTCAGATATTAAGCCGCACAAACAGTATTGTAGAAAATCTGAAATAGTCTAATAATTCAAATATTTGAACAATAATTATTTTTTCAGAACCACAATGGCCTGATACTGTAAAAATGCTGATCCGACAGTATGTGATACGAAACATTGTATCTCTTAACGTGATGTCATTGTCAAATATATCAAATCAAAGACAAGCTTGACTTACATAAGCATTATATATTGTAATATAAGATTACCTTTAATGGAAACAACATAAAGTAAATTATTATGTCTATTAATGTGGAGGATCTATTTACTTTTAGTGTCAGTCACAATCAAATATTTCACATTTCTATGTCAGATAAGTGAATGGAAGCTCTGAAAGGCAAGTCAACATTTTTCTTTAAAAAATATCCAGAAAAGAAAGAAAACATTCATTTGCCTTTCATGGCTTTCATATATAAAGCACCAACTCAATTATATTTATAAACACAACAGAAATTTTACTTACAGCAATGCCTCTCAAAGCTTTCCAACTTATCCCTTTGTCAGATTATGTTGCAGTAATGAATCACAGTTTGACCTTGTTTATTTTCTTTTCTGCTTTCAATAGTTCTCTTTAAATGTGAAATCTCTGTCTGTCTTTTCATTCACACAGGGACAAGTATAGCTCAGAACACGAGGGTCCAGAGGTTTGAGGTCCACCCCAATGGTACATTAAT
Source organism: Trachurus japonicus (assembly GCF_045865225.1). Lineage (NCBI taxonomy): Eukaryota > Metazoa > Chordata > Actinopteri > Carangiformes > Carangidae > Trachurus > Trachurus japonicus. Next base: position 14,026,989 of record NC_140908.1, on the reverse strand, counting down.
CATCAGGAAAACACAACCCATGGATGAAGGCCAGTACTTGTGCGTGGTCCAGAACCAGTATGGAGAAGACAAATTAGTGGTCAACCTTGTGGTCATGTCTCAGCATCCAAGGATGCTCCAGCCTCGGAATAGAGACATCACAGTGCCCTTGGGGGGCAAAGTGGATTTGGAGTGTAAAGTAGAGGGGTATCCTACGCCAAGAGTGACATGGATGCTCCCGAACCAGGTCCACATGGCTGCTGCGCCAATTGGTGTGTCACTGCAGCAGCGTGTAGTGGTCCTGAGTAATGGCACCCTCCGGATCACCCAGGCCAGTTCCACGGACAGAGGGACTTATAAGTGCACTGGCAGCAGTGCAGCTGGAGCTGATAGTATCTCAGTCCACCTCTCTGTGTCAGGGTCGCCACCTGTGATTCAACAGACTCGACAAGAAAACACCACCGTCCCAGAGGGCAGCAATGCCTACATTCACTGCACTGCCACGGGCACCCCTCCACCTGTCATCCGCTGGGTTACACCCGATGGCGTACAACTCGCTGCTTCCCAGGTCTTTACCCAACGCAACCTTGTCGTCTTCCCAAATGGGACCCTGTACATACGGGGACTGGGCCCAGCCAATGTTGGCCGTTATGAGTGTTCAGCCAGTAATGCGGTGGCATCCAGCAAGAGAACCGTGTTCTTGACCACAAGGAGGCATCTATACTCATCAAAAGCCAGTATCATCTCATCATCCCCCAAGAGGACAGATGTGATCTATGGGAGTAAACTGCTGCTCAACTGTGTGGCGACAGGACAGCCAGATCCCTGGATCATCTGGAGGACACCCTCAAAGAAACTGGTTGATGCTCAGTACAGGTGAAGCAAAAATTACACACTAAAAACAGTTGGGTTAAAAAATAACCCCATTTTAACCCAACTGCTGGTTCAAATAAGGACAACCCCCTTTTTTTGGGTTAATTTTAACCCAACGGATTGGGTTATTCTTCTTTTTCTTTTTTTCTTAACCCGTTGGGTTAAAATAACCCAAAAAAGTTGTTTGTCCTTCTTCAAACCAGCAGCTGGGTTAAAATTGGGTTGTTTTTTTTAACCCAACAGTTTGGTTGTTAAAAACTACAGAGAGTGCTCCAAACTTTTCTACCAAGTGACACCACTGTCACAGAAATGAATGGCAGTGGTGTCACTGGTTAACAAGTTTGGAGCGCTCCCTGCAGACCTAGATTGAAAAGTGGTTAAGTGGTCCTTTGAGTACAATTACTTATCATTAGTACCTCTTTAAAAGAGAAGGGAAACTTTCTTGATTGATTATCTTATGTTTTAATATAAACCTATTAAAAGTAAACTCTTGTAAAAAAAAAAAAAAAAAAATTCAGTTACTTGAACAACCCAGGAATTGGGTTAAATTCATAGCCTATAACCCTGAAATGGGTTACACTCTGGAAAAATAACCCAAAAATTTAACCAAACACCAATAACTCAGAAATTGGGTTACAGAGATAACCCAACATTTTTTAGTGTGTACAGTTTAAACAGTTATTTTTTTAATAGATGCCTTGGTTTAATGACCTCTGATTGTTGTTTTTTTTCTATTCTTTAAGTTTTGACCCCAGAATTAAGGTGTACCTGAACGGCACTATAACCATTCAATCTGTGAGAGCTGAGGATGGCGGCGACTACATGTGCGTGGCACGTAACAAGATCGGCGATGACTACGTCCAGCTGCGGGTCAATGTGCTGACCAGGCCAGCCAAGATCGAGCAGAAGCAGCAGCGATCCAGTCAGGAGGTGGTGTATGGTGGAGACCTGAAGGTGGACTGTGTGGCCTCTGGATTCCCCAACCCTGAGATCAGCTGGGCACTGCCAGATGGCACCATGGTCAACCCGGTCAAGCAGAAGGACCGTGTCGGTGGAGGACGCAGCCGCAGGTAGGCTTGGGCTGGTATTCAGTAACATTGTATATCACTGTTTGGGATGGACTGCATGGAGATATTAAAGGGACAGTGTTGTATCAAGGCAAATTTCCATATTTAAAAAAGAAGAAGTGTATGTTCTATAAGAATACTACGAAAGTGTCAGTACCACGTATTCAGAAACTGAGCTGTAAAATAAGCCATTAGCATTTCCTGAACTTTGTGATGTCACAACAAATCACTCACCCCACCTGACTGGACATAGCAACCAGCCTTGCAGGATTTGGTTTCTCTTAGTTTACTGGAAATCTGCATTCATCCACTCACAAGAGAGGTTCAAAGCATATATTATCCTGCTGCTCGAAAAAGGACTGGAAATTTACCCTCACACACTATGGAACCTTTAAAAAACTCAGATCATTTAAGTTATTTAACAACGGCCCTGCAATTGATCAATTAAGACATTTAAAGACCATTAGAAATGTCCATATGTTATTACTTCATCAAATTAAAGCCAAGTTGATTATTATCACTGGAAAGTACCTCCTTACTCTGAGCTACAATGGCAGCACACAACCCAAAGATTAATGACTCTCAACTTCCACAGAAAATTACTTCATGAACCAATTCTGGCATGTGCTACTACAGTACAAAAAGCCCTTAGTATTTCAGCTGTATTTATTGCTTCCTGCTACGACACATGGAACTGTAAACTGTAAATATGACCTGTCAGTCTATTGAGGTTGGGCAACCAAATATTAAGAAAGCGAGAGTGAGTCAGGGGGAGAAAGGGAAGGCAGCTGTGTTTCTGGGTCATTTCATATACAGTAATGAAGCAAATTCAGCTCCCTTTAAGAGCAGTCATTTACACTCACATGGTCATCCTGAAACAACCTGGTAGAGAATAAAGCAATATGACAAACCAATATTGCATTGTTTTCTAAAATAGCTTTGGATTAAAGTGACCTAACATTTTCTTCTCTCAATTCTTTTGTACCATTGCAGTGACAGTTGCTTCCCTTGTTCCAGTGTTTGATAGCAAATAAGCTTAAAAGTACAGAATAGTAAAGTAAATGGGTACAGAGTACCAAAACAACACAGAAACACCAAACAACCAGAAATTATGTAATATGCTTACCACAGCAAGACAGAACATCCAAGTACACCACCTAAAGAAAACTTTGTCATATTGCATGCCATCTAATCTTAAAATACTAAACTGTATATTACAAATGTTCTTTTTTATTCTATTAAAGGAGAATTCCGGTCATTTTTGACACCTAAATCGTTGTCCTGATGGTCACCCAGTGTTGGGGGGAGCAAAAAACGCGACTAAAATTGATCCAGGCAAACCGGAGTTACACCATGGCTAGACGGCGCTAGCGAAAGCGACAATGCTAACCAATGGGGGCAATTTTTTCAACCACAAACACTCAAAAAACAATCAAATATGTATGGTACATGACTCGAATCCTTACGACACACCACTGAACTCATAGTGTTTGCCTGTATCAATTTTAGTTGCGTTTTTTGCTCCTCCCAACACTGGGTGATCATCAGGACAACGACTTAGGGGTGAAAAATGACCGGAATTCTCCTTTAATGCACATTGCACACAATGCATGTCATAACTGACAGATACAGCCATCAAACTGTAACATTTTGTATCTGCCTCCACTTTGCTTCCTGAAGGTACCTTGTGTTTGACAACGGGACACTGGTTTTCAACGATGTGGGCATACCAGAAGAAGGTGACTACACTTGCTACGCCGAGAACCAACTCGGAAAAGACGAAATGAAGGTCAGAGTCAAAGTGAAGGCTGCGGCTTCGCCACCGCAAATCCAGGATAAAGATCAAAAGGCTGTCAGGGTTTTCTACGGTGAGACCGTTACGTTGAGATGTATTGTCAAAGGGGAACCAATACCAGTGAAAACATGGATATCCCCTACAAATAGAGTGATTTCCCCAGAATTAGACAAATACCAGGTCCTGGATGACGGGACGTTGGTTGTTCAAAAGGCCCAACGCTCTGATGGAGGTAACTACACCTGCATTGCCAGGAACGGTGCAGGACAAGACCTTAAAGTCATCAAGTTGGACGTCCTGGTAACACCTCCAATGATCAACGGCCTGAGAGAAGCCGCCAGTGCTGTCAAGGTAACGGCCATCCAGGATCAGCAGAAGATGGTGGACTGTGTGGCGAAGGGAACCCCCACCCCTCGCGTCATGTGGGTTCTTCCAGGAAACGTGATCCTACCTGCGCCGTACTACAGCAAGAGGATGTCTGTTCACCTCAACGGTACCTTGGAAATCCGATCCCCCAAAAGGACAGACTCGGGGCAGCTGGTTTGCATCGCTCGTAACGAAGGAGGCGAGGTTAGGCTGGTGGTTAATTTGGATGTTCGAGAGGTTGTCGGAGTTAGAGGCCCAAAAACAGACAGTCTGTCGTTGACTGTGGGAAATGCTATGGCTTTGAATTGCTCCTTCGAGGGCTTAATACTACCTCACGTCACTTGGATCTTACCCAATGGAACACCTTTACGAAGTGGTGCTCGATTTTCTAAGTATTTCCATCAGCCGGGTGGCTCTTTGATCATCAACAACCCGTCTGTTGGTGATGCCGGTATGTATCGCTGCCTGGGCAGGAATTCTGTAGGACTTCTGGAACGGGTAATCACATTGTCCCCGGGGAGAAAGCCAGAGATCATCAACAAATACAACTCTCAAGTTAGTATTACGAATGGGGAAACACTTTGGCTTCATTGTTTAACTAGTGGCAAACCCCTCAGGCTAACTTGGACGCTACCCAGTGGAGTTGTCCTCAACACACCGCAGAGAGCTGGACGGTATTCCATACTGCCCAATGGGACACTAGCAATTCAACAAGTGACAGTCTATGATCGGGGCTCCTACGTATGCCGCGCAGCAAACGAGTATGGTAGCTCTCTGCTCCCTGTATCAGTAACTGTGATTGCATACCCACCGCAAATTACCAACGGCCCTCCCTCTGTGACTTATGCTAAACGTGGAGTTGCTGTTCAGCTAAACTGCGTAGCAACAGGGATTCCTAGAGTGGATGTAGCTTGGGAAACTCCGGACAAAACCCGCCTGGCTGTCAGCGCGCAGCCACGTGTTTTTGGGAACAAGTACCTCCATCCGCAAGGTTCCCTCATCATCCAGAACCCCACGCAAAGAGATGCCGGCGTCTACAGGTGCACAGCCAGGAACGCCATTGGTGTAGACTCTAAAGCCACATTTCTAAATGTGTTTTGAGGAATTTCACTGTTTGTCATGGTCAATGCCATACTGTATGCCCAAGCAACTGCCCTTTGAAAGCAGCTAATGTTGTATTGATACAAATGTTTTAAAAAAAAAACTGCTGTCACAATGATGAGATAAGTTGGTAGTGGTGCATTCAATACTACACAAAGGTCAAAAGTTGATGGTATTTTGTGCACCATAGTTCAGCCCATAGATTGGGAATGTCACTCGGCCTTCCTCTTTTGGTTTAAATTGCTTTGTTGTGCAATTTGGTTTTGGCTAAAGAATGCTTCAGCTTTTACCAAATCATTCTACTTTAATGTTGAAAAATGCAATGCAATCAATAAGTCCACTAACCACTAGTCCTCTGTGTCTCACTTATGGAATTCTGTAATGACTTTAAAAGTATAGCTTACCAAAGACAATGCTGATTTAACTTTATCGTGATTGAAAGTATTCCAACTCTGCTTACCCGTAAGTGCTTGAATGCTAACGTTAACTAATAGGTTATCAAATTTTCACTATTTATTGTCCTGTTCAGGTCCCATCTCTTCTGTTTTTTTTATTTAGAGTGCTGATCCATGAGAAGATAGAAATATTCTGATTGGCTGTCTAGTAGATTCCAGGTAAACACTCAGAGAAACCAAATCCTTTAAGGATAAATCCTATAAGGATAGATGTCGGGTCTAGATGGGTATGACATCACAAAGTTACACAAGTCCTGACAGCAGTTACTGAATATATGTTGTGTGCATTATTCTGTGCACAGAGCACTTTTATGCTTCCATAGTGCTGATAGAGAACCTAGACCTGCTTTTAAACCCCAAATGAAATCAACCTTTATACAATATGGGACCTTTAATGTAAATAAATGCCTGTTGTCCCATTAAATTCAAATCATTTTCACTAGTTTTGAGATGCTTTTTACTCCCAACAACCTGACAACCTGATTTTTTCCCAACACTAAAAAGGTAAAGACTTTCGAGTAGGGAAAAGTGGCATCTCCAGCTTGAAACGACACCAGCATTTGCCTCTTTAAGATCCAATCATGTACCTTTGATTTGATAACACAGGGCAGTTTCTGATAAAAACCGATTATATTAAGCTGTTTGGAAGTATTTAACAGGGAAATATTGTTTAACTTAAATACAAAACTGATGGAAAATATGTCTAATGTTGGATTTTTAAGTCTGTGGATGTTGTGTGCATTGTACAAATGTCTATATTAAGTATCTCCTGTGTTGCCTTTACTGGAGTCAGATATTTCAATAACTGCTTGTTCCCTGCTCCCACTGGTGTGCACCATCTTTGTATCTGCGTCTGAAAAGTGCTGATGCAGGTTCTCTGTCCTCATTTGTAAATTATATTTTTGACAGACTGTGATGCAAAGCAGTTTTCTCATAGTTTAATAAATAGTTTAAGAAAAGATTTCCATTCCTTTCTACGAAGATCCGAGTTAAAAACAAAAAACTTCTTTATTGCTGAGGCAGGGTAAAAAAAATGATGACTCAAGAGTATTTGTCATCGTACTATAGATGACACCAATGAGTGAGAATAATGTTTTTTAAATGGGTTATGGTAAGAAGGTTAAAAAAAAAGCCAAAAATGCTTAAATAAACCAACAAACGTAATAAAATTATTCAAATTAAGTGTAGTTTTTGTTCAGAGGAGCTAAACACCTGAAAAAATATTCAACTTCATCGTTTTGGATGAAGCAAGTATAGGTCACCATCACTCTCTCTTTAAGCCTAGTATCATTAAAATCATTGCTTTGGGAATGTAGCTGCAATCCAGAAAGAAGAAACATCTGGAGCCTTGAGGAAATCCCCCATTAGTTCAGCACATACGACCTGCAAGAGTCACTTCTTGGGAAGTCAGTCAGTCAGTCAGCCAGTCAGTCAGGGGAGCGAGGTCAACCGGTGCTGCGGTCATGTAACTTCCTTCGAAATGATCTCCTTGCAGATGAACTCAACATTTTCCATGATGAAAACTGATTAGACTGCAGTGATTAGCGGTGATTTGCCATGACCTAATTTTGTTATAAAGCCGTGTGTTTGTAACCCAGAACCTGTGTTGATGCAGTTTGGAAAAAACCTGCATGTTGCGCCCACCTGTCTTCCCCAATGCGTGGTTGTAATTTACTCTCAGGACTGAATAGGTCATCAGAATTAAAGGTCCCATGTCATTTAAAGGTAGATGTCCATGTTAAGTTTAATTATAAAGCTGTTTTTTTGTTTTGTTTTTATTTTGTGATGTCATAACAAAGCAGTGGCCATAATAATTCTAAGCCCTGCCCATCCAGGCTTGCTGGATTTGGTCTCTCTGAGGGTTTTACCTCAGATCTGCTATGTCATATTCATAATTAACTACCACTGAGAATTTTTCTTTTCCTCTTTAACCATTTTGGAATTGAAATAGGTGATCGATAACTCCCAGAATTGATTAGCAGGTTTAAAATTTGAATCAGAATCAATAAAATTGACTTCATACCCAATCCTAAGGCTAAGTCTTCACATGTTTATGCTCTTGGAATGACTTCCCTGTGTGTCACTGCTCTGACTCGAGAAACTGACATCATAGGAAACTGAAAATGAAGTCCCACTTTAATAGATCACTTGTAATCAAATCACACGCTCTTCTGCTCAGATGCAGCAAAATGAAGAGCAGCTTCAGGGAGAGAAGCGACTGATCTGTGAATGACTGGAGATTTTTTTTCACATGTTGCTGCAGCTGATTGATGAATCAAAGACGTTACTAGGAAGCTGCGGCTGCGGAGAATCTGTGTCCTACAGCAACCAGATCAATACATCTCCAAACATCAAGGCACTTCATGTCTGTGCAACGGAGCAACTGCAATTTTGAAGGAAAATTGAAAGGACTGCTCCATTCTTCAGCGCATGAGAGCACAGCGTGGATGTGGAGACTCCGTGGTAATGAAAGCTAACCCCTGTCTTCCTCTGTGGCTCCTGTGATGTTGACGTTTTCATCAGGCTCAGCTTTAGCTCTCTGAGCAAATTAGAGGCGTGCATGTGTGATGCCGTGCTTGTTTTTCACAGCGTGCTCGCACCAGCGCCGAGCTCTCCTCAACATAAATCATATGATCATCAGCGTAAGTAAATAAGCTCCTAAATTGGAAAGATATGACACTCTGACTTTCCTGGCCTTGATGGTATTTTGTGTTCCTCACTCAGGAATGTGACTGCTGAGAGTTCAATCTACCGATATTCACACAGTCACATGAGAATTCGTGATTTTCAAAGCGTCGAGGAGGCAGGTGATGTGTTTGGAAGCAAATACCAGTTTAGATGATCATTCTAAATTGATGCAGTCTCAAAGTTTATTCCAGCAGAATGCATCATGCGCAGCTGGTTCCAGTGCTGCAGAAGCTGGGCTTAATCAAGTAAGTAAATTTAGCTCAGTGTCAAGATGAAATATAGATTTGTGTTTATTGTTACTGATTAAGTTAGAGAAATATGCTGCTTTAGTGCGAGAGAGAGAAGCAGTAGAAGGGTGGAGGCCAAGAGAGAGAGAGAAACAGATGAAACAAAAATAATTCCATGACAATTTTGCCCATATTGTGAAAGAATCTCTGACTTATTGTATTTTGGGGATCTTCTCCACAGGATGTTTCAGCCCTCTCCCCTCCGCCTGGTTCCGAGGGATTTCCGCCCAGACTGGTTGAAGACTGCAGGTGAGGATTTTCATCCGCAACGGTTGAGGGCCGCAGCGGGGGGGATTTACATCCCCATTACTCTCCAGCATACACCAATCAGAGGGTCTGTCCCGGGGGGGTGAGGCTGCCTCCAGCTCAGCCAAACACTGCACTGAGTGATGAGACAGAGAGAGACTTAAAGATTTAGAACTAATACTTTATAGAGACATTAAATTAAAAAGTAGAGTCCTGAAATATTACTCATCATAAGTGGCTTCAGGAAGTCGGAGGATGGAGGGTGTGTTGGGAATTTCTGAATTTAGAGTCAAGCCACATCTTTTAAAACGATCAAAGTATCCAAAATATATTAAAGCCATTTAATATTTATATCTGAACATCAAGGCCCCGAGTGTGCTTTGTTGTTGTAGTTGGAGAATTCTTTCAGTAATAACCCAGAGTTTCTGCCTGAGGTCGATCCGGACGTCTGTTAATCGGCAGGTTGGAGGTCGTCCGGTCCGTATCTTGAAGCGACAAATTTACATTTTAGAAAACATTTTTACATATCATAAAACAAAATTACATTACCATTACACATTTACAAGTCCCAAAACAAACATCAACCGGAAAGGGAATGTACCAACTCCAAGGTTGAACCGGAACGGGAGCGGCCAATACGAGCTGTTGTTGTCGTTGGTGGAGTTCATGGTGACCCAAGATGGTCAGCAATCGATGCCGTCGCTGGTACAACTCATTTTGGCTGCTCCCGTTATCACTTCCGGTTCAACCCCCGGAGTTGGTACATTCCCTTTCCAGTTGATGTTATTTGTACATTTGTCTTGTGTCTTGTGTTTGTAAAAGTGTTTCATTTCTTGTTAATTTGTTTTATAAAATATAAATTTGTCTCGAGCTTTGTAAAAGTGTTTCAGATTTTGTAATGTTGGTTTGCACCTCCGGGCCACCATAACTCCCACCTCATCAGTACTACTACCTTCACCTGAGCATCCTCGACCAATCACCTGCCTGCTCAGTATATACAGTATACCCTCCAACTCCGCTCAGTTTCTTGTTTGTTCTTCGCACTATGCAAGTTGGGTAGTTGTGGTGAAAACTCTTTGGTTGAAGTTGACGCAATGACCTTACTAATGCTGCATTCACAGAAGACGGCAGACGGCAGGCCAGATGTCATGTTAGTGGACAAGTATATTGACGTTGCCATAGCAACATGGTGACGCGTCTTGCCGTTGTGCCGTGCCGTCCGACCGTTTGTTTGTTTTTACCGTTCCGTCCAGCTGCATTTGCCACGTACCGTCTGCTGTCTGCCGACTCCGGGTGAATGCAGCATAAGTCTTGTTGACGCTGGGAGTCGGGGTTCTGGTGCAGCATTGGGGAGTTGGTGTTGAGTAAAGCATAAACCGGTACAAACACCTCAGAAATAGCAAAACTTTAGACCCATATTATCTCCTGTTGTGGGAATAAGTTGGAGCTTGGTGAAATATGTTCCCCAATGACGTTAGAAATTGAAATGCAGTCTGCTTACTTGTCTAATTGTGGGAATCTGGTTTGGTTTGAGGCCCAGTTTCAGTGGGTCTACCGCCCCAACTCCACCCGTCTGCTCCACCCCATCATGGGCCTTGAGACGAGTTCACTCGATACCCCCCCTCCGCAGCTGATTGTCATTACCCCGGCAATCCTTAATTAGTCTGATCGCAAAAAAAAAAAACCATAGGGTCATTAGAATCCCAAACCTTTGGTTGAACCGCCGAGTGAATTAGCTGAGTGGCTCAAAGCATGAATCAAAATAGTCATGCGACGCCTCGTGTAAATGATGAGCGGAGGCGGTTCATAGCCGTTAACCCAAAACATATGGGGCAGTTATCACATTTCCCACTCCTCCGCTCTTTAAGGATCGTAAGGCAATCTCACAAAGGGTCGACTGGCGTGGAGTGTGTAGCCACACCTGGGTGCACACACTCTTTACTTTTTCTTCTTCAAGCAGAAAGCTGTGTGCTCATCAAGACACAGACGAGTTCACTGCAAAAACTCAAATATCTTACCAAGAATATTTGTCTTATTTCTAGTCAAAATGTCATTTCTAGTCAAAACAAATCTCATTGTACTTAAAATAGAAATCAACACATTAAAAAGTAGCTTGTTTTTAGACACTTTTTACTTCTTTCAAGCAGATTTTCACTTGAAATAAGTAGAAAAATCTGACAGTGGAGCAAGTTTTTCTTTCTTATTAAGAACATGCTTTCACTGGCAGATTTTTCTACTCATTTCAAGTGAAAATTTGTTTGAAACAAGTGAAAATGATCTAAAAACAAGTTCATTTTTAGGTGATGAGTCCCTATTTAAAGTGGAAAGAGATTAATTTTGACTAGAAATGAGACATTTTGACAAGAAATAAGACAAATATTCTTGGAAAGATTTAGAGTTTTTGCAGTGTTCCAGACAGAGACATTATTTGCTATATTTGTTCATCTAAGCAAACTTGAAAAAAAAGAGCAAACAAGGAAGCTGAGTAAACCCAGGTGCCTCGCCAACTTAGACAAAACAGTTCCTGATTTTTTTTTACCAAGTGTGGCGTTCAGTTCCATCTTCCTTTTAGCACTTATGTGCCCAACAAAAGTGGAATTTCTTGGAAGCACGTACGGGTGTCATTCCCACACCGTCAAAACAAATAGACTGGGTTTGTGTGATGAAGTCTTTGAGGGGTCAGCGCTGGTTCTGCAAGAAAGACTGAAGGCAGAATTTAGTTTCCTTCAAACTTTCATATGTGGTTTAGTTGCTCTGTAGGTAGAAATGACATTGGATTTCAGCATCTTTTTTTTTCTTACTAGTTTAGAATTTAAAGCCCGGAGTGTGCGGCGCCATCTTCATCTATGTAACTAAATGGGAAAAGGGGTGTGGCTTTCATAGAGCAAAGAATGGCTGAATTATATTAAGTGTTACCATATTAACTCTAAATACAGTATAATGTCCAGCTGAGACTGATATAGTTTATAGTTTATGTCCCTGAGGAGTTCATGTTGACCAACTTTAATTCCATTTCGTAATGCAGTCGACTAATCTCGACATTTCAAACTGGTTAACAATATTACTGTGATTATATAACATTTAATTTTGCCTTTAAATATCTTCGACTGGCACCTTGGTTAATTAATATCAGTGTTTGCTGCGTGTGTTGACACACCTTGTCAAGCCCAGACTTGTAATTACACAGTGAGGCTGACATGACTGGCTTCTCCCGGTTGACAGGTCATATTTATGCAACAAAAATGCAGCTAATCGTTACAGCAAAGATTTATACACATTAACTCAGCTGCTGATTATTTGAGGAAATAAAATCTTGCAGGCTGTGGTACATTAAATTCTGAAATACAGAGATCACTGTCCTTTCTGTTTGAGTTAACTTGGCTTAAAGATTTTTTAACAGTGTTAATTCTACATGGACTGCACTTATATAAAGCTATTCTATTCTTATCAGTCTGAAACATACATTGACAATGAGGCGGTCAACTTTTTCTCCAGGGTGAAAGGGAACTTGTGTGCTGCGGGGAACAGTCGTGACAGTATCTTACTTGTTTAACTAAAGCTGTCAAATAAATGTGGCGGAGTAGAAAATACAATGTTTCTTTCCCTGAAAATCTAGCAGCAAAGGTAGCAATACTGAAGTAAAGTACAAGTACAGCAGAGAAAATGTACTTAATTAGTTTTAACCACAGCTAATCCAAGTACTAAGATCTCAGCACACGTAACTGAAAACAAACACTGTCAAAAAGTAAAAGGCTAATTAAACCACCTGAGCCACAAAAGACAATTAACATGAAATAATAATTTATGTCAAAATATATCTCTACAGCTACAATTAATCCTTCATGTTTGCAAACATTAGGTCATATTTGACATTTCATGTTAGCAATAAAAGGACAAGCTAACACTGGAAATGAAAGGGCGAGCTATCAACTAGCTAACATTAGTTAGCCTAGCTAAAAGTTACAGAAGAGTTAGGAACAAGCTAACTAGTTACATATCATTTAAACCATCACAATTACTCTGAAGCTGTTTAATTAGGGTACACTGCAAAAACTCAAAATCTTTCCAAGAAAATTTGTCTTATTTCTTGTCAGAATGTCTCATTTCTAGTCAAAACTAATCTCTTTCCACTTAAAATAAGACTCATCACCTAAAAATTAACTTGTTTTTAGATCATTTTCACTTGTTTCAAACAAATTTTCACTTGAAATAAGTAGAAAAATCTGCCAGTGAAAGCGCATTCATTCATTCATTCATTTTGTGCTTTAATAAGAAAGAAAAACATGCCCCACTATCAGATTATTTTAAGTGAGAATATGCTTGAAAGAAGTAAAAAAGTGTCTAAAAACAAGCTGCTTTTTAATGTGATGAGTCTTATTTGTGACCCGCTCTGGCGAAATGAGTCGGAAGTCGCAACGTTCTATTTTTAGATAATCAGCTGATAACGTGGAAAATCAATAAAAACTCAAAAAAAAATTTTTTTGCTAATTTCAAAGAAATGACATTCAAAAACAATCTCCCAAAGTTTCATAGTCCAGATAATTGAGGAAAGGCACGTAAATGACTGTTGAAGTTGACTTACAACTTTTAACCCTCTAGAGAGGAGCACAACATTAGGCTAAATAACTTCTGAACCTGATAGGGACGAGCTGTAAACTGCATCTGAATCGTCAGATTCTCCGCTTTCCGAGGGTCCTTGAATGGTGCATTTATGACAACAAGGGTAGCCACGTGAAATCACAGTAGTACGGGGCCAGATGCTCAGCTGAGCGGTAGCAGCGATGCTAAACCGAGCGTTAGCATCGATGCTAAACCGAACGTAGCATGCTAACGCTTGCAGATGTTTTACTAGGCTAAACATGAAATATCTTCTGAACCGTTTATGATACAGACGGGCTGTAAACAGCATCTGAATAGACACATTCTGCTTTCCGAGGGTCATTGAACGGTGCCTGTACAAGGCACGTGTAATCACATGGTAAGGAACAGACGCCAGATTCACGGAAGGCTTTGAACCAGAGACGTTCTAAATTTTTTGAACGCATTTTTCTCAGGTTTTCAATCGAAAGCAGTGAGTGGAAGACCATAATTAAAATCGCCATATCTTAAAAACTATCCAATGTATGACTTTGACTAGGGTATCATTTTAAAGCTTATTTTCTCCTCTTTCCATTGATACCAAAATCTCAATTTTGAAATTTGGGTCACTGCGACTCATTTTGCTGGATCAGGTCACATTTTAAGTAGAATGAGATTGTTTTGACTAGAAATAAGACAAATATTCTTGTTTTTGCAGTGTAGTTCCTCTTTAAGGCTAAAGTTAGCTAGATATCTACTGCTACTACCACTTACCTTTACCTGTGCAATGCACAATGAGGCAGGCAGAAGGTGTGAAATGTTCCAGTCCACCTCGGGGGTGTCTAAAGACATGAATATGGGAAATATAGCTATCGTCGAATAATTTTTGTTGCAAAGCTCCTTGATCAGACAAGGAATCAAACCTTTGACCTAAAGATTAGTGTTACCTGCTCCTGAGCCCTCGGCCTCTGTAGAATCCATCGTCAGCGCCTTTACTTGCAGGGACTGATCTCTGATTCCCTCTGCCTCTCTCCGAGCTTATAATGAACGAGGCGTTCGCGGGGAAACCGGCAGCTCATCCCAGATTGGTGCTCGCTCTTTAATCTTGATGAATCAGAGTCAAGCGGGAGCCGCTCAGCTGAGAGCCGCAGCGCCAAGTTGTCTTTCAAAGCAATCATCACAAGGCCTTTTCCACCGACGCTCCAACCCAGACCCCTGAACTCACCTCTTGACATTTTTTGCTTTGTATTCGACACAGTATCCTCCATCGCTGTGTCATGACATTATGATGGGAATGCCAATGAAAATGACATGCACCGTGTGCCCAGTGGATAAGGATCACATAGCATACTGTTGACTGCACTCAAACATCTATTAATCTGTGTCTCTGCCTCTCTGATTTGCTGCCATGATGGGGAGAGCTCTGATGGAAGAGACACAGTGCCCCCTAGTGGTGGATTTAACACACAGCATGCAGAATAAAAGCCTGTCTGTGTATTAGATGGTTTCTATTTATCTACATGAAGTGAAAATACATAAGAAATGGTAAATATCATGTCATAATAGACAGTTTAACTAGGAACCACAGAGTAGGGAAGAAGAATAGACAACACGATAGTCTAGTAGAGTTTGATGCATCAGCGCTTGTCTGAGGATGTGGAGCTGGAAATATATTCTACCATGTTGGTGACACTTTTTCAGTAACTATGTGTACAATTATAAGGAAGTTTTACTGCAACAATGATTCTTTGTTTGATTAGATGATCATTTGAATCTTAGGAATAAAATAGAATCCATTATTGTCATTGAACAAAACAACAAAATTGAAATGCAATCCATAGTAAAAGAGCAATCATCTAAAAAAGGGTCAAACAGGAAACCGTAATGAGAGAACAAGCAACAAAAGTTGATTTATTTGACATGTTGATCCTTATATTTCATATATCCAGGATGTTTTTGTGGTTTTAAGAACTAAAAACCATCCCAACAGGTCAGTCCAGGGCCGTTACTAGGAATTCTGGGCCCCCTGAAAGAATACTAAAGTGGGCCCCTTTAAAGAGGGCCCCCTAAAGAAAAAAAAGTGGAAAAGTCAGGGGGACTTTTCCACTTTTTTTTCTTAGACTACGTATCATGTTTTATTTACTTTGTTTTGATGCTAATGCAGCATTACTATGAGTATTAGTCAGGGTCTTATGCAGAATAGATTAGACTACTGGGTTTTTTGTGGGCCCTACTGGTCGCTGGGCCCCTAGAATTATCATCACCTTTCTTCCCTATACAACGGCCCTGGGTCAGTCAGCCAATCAGAAAGACTGAGTGAAACCTGAGAGGGTGTTTATTCTTAAGTCAACACTAGGTCAACACTTCGAAATAAAACACACCATAAAGTGTTAAATATGGGACCTTTAAGATTTTGGAGGTTTTGGTGGGTTTTCAATAAGAGGATGTTCCACTTGGGGTAAAAAAAAAACCAAAATGTACTCAGTAGTGGTTTCTAGTTTATTGACAGTGGCTCAAAATATCGATGTTTGAAGAGATTTTTCTCCGATTGCATCATTTTTTTGGGTGATTTGAAGCGGATTTCAACAGTCACAGTGAGATTTGGTGCAGAAAGTCCGGAGTGGTTACACTGAGGTGTTCTTATCTTATCCACGCTCTTCTCATCTCAATACAGGAAGCGGTCCAGCTTCCTCTGGATGTTTTCGAAGGCGTCTCTACCCAGGTAGTCGGCCTGACCGTCCTCCCACCGCCTGCGATGCTCCAGCTGCTCTCGCTGCTCTTGCTGCTCTCGCTGCTCTCGCTGCTCCCGCTCCTCTCGCTGCTCCCGCTCTCTGTCTGCAGCCCTCTGCCCCACGACGAGGAGGGAGAATAACAAATCAGTCTTCAAAGAGAATTCATCACAGGGAGGGAACATCAGACTCTCTTTTCAGGGCTGAATTTAAAGGTTCAAGCTCTCATCTTTTCGCACAAACAGAATAAGCAGTTCAGAATTTGTAGATTTTCATTTCAATTTTCTTTCATATCTCATCGGTCTTCTTTACTTTGCAACCAACCTGAGTCTGATTGGTTTTGCATTCGGCATCATCTTTTAAACCCTGAACAGATAGAATCTGAATCTTAGATGGATAATAGATATTACAATATCATCATACTTCACTAAAGCAATGAAGTGTCATTTAAAAGCTTTCTGAAGGCATACAATAGAAATCCAAAACTGAGCCTTAAAGGGATAGTTCAACATTTTAGCAAATTGGCCCATTGGCATAATCCCTATAGTCATAGCAGTACGTTTGTTACCTTTAATTGTCGGTGTAAGCTATTTTTAGAACGGCTGAGCAGAGCCGCGAGCTGCTCAGAGCTACGCTACCTCTTGGTTTCCCTCTTCAAACTCATCAAATACACAATCCAACAACTCCAAAACGCTCTGGTGGACAAGTTGTGAGCTGCACATTCACCACGCTATGAGATAATAACACAACGTTACCACACAGAGTTGTTTTAGAGGGAAATACATGCAAAACCGCTGATGCGCGTTGCCTTCAGGGGCAGTTTTTCAGCAAGCAGACTCTGTATTTCCCTCTAAAACAACTCTGTGTGATAACGTTGTGTTATTATCTCATAGCGTGGTGAATGTGCAGCTCACAACTTGTCCACCAGAGCGTTTTGGAGTTGTTGGGTTGTGTATTTGATGAGTTTGATGAGGGAAACCAAGAAATCCCATTAGCCTCCATATAGCGTAGCTCTGAGCAGCTCGCCGCTCTGCTCCACCGTTCTAAAAATAGCTTGCACCGACAAATAAAGGTAACGAACCTACTGCTACAGTATGATGGCAATGGGCCAATTTGCCAAAATGTTGAACTATCCCTTTAAAATGAGCTGTTAGAGGATTTCCTTAACTTTGTGATGTCATAACACAGTGACTTTTGGTATTTAAAACCTAAAAAAAAAATATCTTCTCATGGATTAACACTCTTTGATACTGTTTATTATTAGAAAATGAACTAACTTTTAGCATATCGATATTGATCAACTGGAATTAAAGGGTTATACGTACTATTTGCGCCTCATCGCTCATGTCTTCCAACCCCATCGCTCCCAGAGCTGAGTCCAGGTTCTCTGTCCTGTCAGATGATTTGGACTCTTCTTCACACTCTGCTGCTGCTCCGTCGTCACCTGTTTGGGACGGCTACAAGGCACAGAAGTCATGTTATAATACGCATCCTAACAACGACACAGTGACAGTGATGTTCAAACATTGCTGTTCGGCCTAATCTTACAAGCTTGTATAAACACAATGCATCAAGCTGGAAACGAATGAAACAAATGACAAGAAATGCAAGGCGAGGCTCGGTTGTCCTGTGGTAGATTATGGGCTGTGTGTGTCCCTGTGTTCGTCTTTTTCTTTCTCTGCCCAATGTCGAACGCAGTCGAGCAGAAACACTCATAATAAATTAACAGTCTCATCTACTGGAACTAACAAGAGGCACTCGAGCTGCCTAATAACACACCATAATAATCTCCATGATAGATTATAAACACCAGCAGCTATGCTAATAAGGTCATTCATTAGGCTAATTAATGGATTGATTAGCAAATATTTCTAATGACTACAGTACTTACTTAGCTTCATAGTGAATGTGTGACTTTAAATTAAAGAGGACGTACTATGCTAATTTTTAGCTTTATACGTTTATTTGGGTGCTATTAGCTTAGATGCTATAAAAGTTCCTTGTTAAAGGTGATTACGTCTACTTTAGCAATGATAATATACCACTATAAAAGGTGTGTTGTAATAAAAGTAATTGTGTCCACTGATTATGCAGTCTTTTTGCATTTTAAAGGAAAACCCCAGATATTCATAAAATAAATGATGATTTTAACCCAAATTGACCCAATCTGTTCCCTTCCTCCATCTTTCCTTCTTTCCACAATAATTTTTCCATTCCTTCCTTCCTTCTTTCCTTCCCTTTTCCCTTCCTTCTTTCCACAATCATTTTTTCCTTCCTTCCTTCCTTCCTTCGTGCGTCCTGCTTTCCTTCCTTCTTTCCCTTTGTCCTTCCTTCCTTTTTCCCTTCGTCCATCCTTCCTTCTTCCTTCCTTCTTTCCCTTTGTCTTTCCTGCCTTCTTCCTTCCTTCCTTCCCTTTGTCTTTCCTGCCTTCTTCCTTCCTTCCTTCCTTTTTTCCCTTCGTCCGTCCTTCCTTCTTCCTTCCTTCCTTCCTTCTTTCCCTTCATCTTTCCCTTCGTCTTTCCTGCCTTCTTCCTTCCTTCCTTCCTTCCTCCCTTCCTTCCTTCCTTCTTTCCTTTGTCCTTCCTTCCTTCTTTCCCTTCGTCTTTCCTGCCTTCCTTCCTTCCTTCCTTCCTTCCTTCCTTCTTTCCTTCCTTCCCTCCTTCCTTCCTTCTTTCCCTTCGTCCGTCCTTCCTTCCTTCCTTCCTTTTTTCCCTTCTTCCTTTCTTTCTTCCTTCCTTCCTTCCCTTTGTCCTTCCTTCCTTCTTTCCCTTCATCCTTCCTTCTTTGACCCAGGAGGACAACAGGAGGGTTAAGATAGAATTTGGTTTAAAATTCAATGAATCTGCTTTATATTGGAGGTCTAGGTTGTTTTTACCTTTAGGACAACAGAGGTATTGTGAATTATTTCTGTTTATCTCATTGAATTAAGCTATTTTTTTCTGCTTTTATTTGAATAGACAGATACTGTAGGTCAACATGGTTTTACCAGCTGAGCCACCAGGGAGTGAACGGCTTAAAAAGCTGCAGTATCTCATCCAAACAGTGACACAGTTGGAAAGACATGATGAAGGTTCACAGACCAATAATGTGGTGTTTGTTTTACCATCTGAGGTTCAGTCGGTGCTGAGAAATGTGCGAGGAGTGACTCAGAGCGGTCCAGGTTTTCTTGGTTTCCCTCATCATCAAACTCATCAAATACACAATCCAACAACTCCACAACGCTCTGGTGGATGAGTTGTGAGCTGCACATTCACCACGCTATGAGATAATAACACAACGTTACCACACAGAGTTGTTTTAGAGGGAAATTCATGCAAAACCACTGATGCGTGTTGCCTTCAGGGACAGTTTTTCATCATCAGTCTCTGTATTTCCCTCTAAAACAACTCTGTGTGGTAACGTTGTGTTATTATCTCATAGCGTGGTGAATGTGCAGGTCACAACTTGTCCACCAGAGCGTTGTGGAGTTGTTGGATTGTGTATTTGATGAGTTTGATGGAGGGAAACCAAGAAATCCCATAATGAGCCTCCATATAGCGTAGCTCTGAGCAGCTCACGGCTCTGCTCCGCCGTTCTGAAAACAGCTTGCACCGACAATTAAAGGTAACGAACCTACTGCTATGACTATAGGGATTATGGCAATGGGCCAATTTGCCTATCCCTTTAAAATGAGCTGTTAGGATTTCCTTAACTTTGTGATGTCATAACGCAGTGTCTTTTGGGTATTTAAAACCAAAAATATATTATCTTCTCATGGATCGACACTGTTTGATACTGTTTATTAGAAAATGAACTAACTTCTAACTATCTTATCCAAACAGTGACACATGATGAAGCTACACAGACCAATATAATGTGGTGTTTGTTTACCATCTGAGGTTCAGTCGGTGCTGAGAAATGTGCGAGCAGCGACTCGGAGCAGTCCAGGTTTTCTCTAAAGTCCCTCTTGACTTCCTGCTGTTGGACCTGTTGTTGTGGTTTCTCCCCCCGGTCTTGACTGAGCTGTTTCCCTGATGTCGACTCTGCTGTGTGACTGAGGTATTCCTTCCACCACAGGGTCACAAACTGCCCCATGGTGTGCGAGTGGTCGGCTTCGTCCCCCCGGCTGCCGGAGCTCCAGGGTTTCACTGGTCCCAGGAAATGGACAATCTTTGCGTTGTGACCAAACCTGAAGGTACAAAATGATTGTCAATGCAATTTTTGTTGATTTTCTGCTTTGATTTTTACCAAATCCATGAAGATATATCAAACAAGCATCAGTCAGTAACATACAAAGTCAATGAAAAGATGCAAATGGATGCAAAGAGACATATTTTCATTTTTAAAAGACTATGCTAGGTCCAGGGCCGTTGTATAGGGGAGAAAGGTGATGATAACTCTAGGGGCCCAGCGCCCAGTGGGGCCCATAAAAAACCCCAGTAGTCTAATATTTGTATGACTGAATTATTCTGCATAAGACCCTGACTAATACTCATAGTAATGCTGCATTAGCATCAAAACAAAGTAGGCTAAATAAGAGATGATAATACATACGTAGTCTAAGAAAAAAAAACTGGAAAAGTTAGGGGGGAGGGGCCCACTTTAGTATTCTTTAAGGGGGCCCAGAATTCCTAGCAACGGCCCTGGCTAGGTCTGAAAACCTCAAAGCTATCCCCCAAAAAAGCTTTTTACACCATAGCCATATTTCAAAAAAAATATGGTGCACATAGAAGTAAATATTCAAAGTGCTGACTGACCGCCTGTATGCTTTGCCTTTCAGGGGATATATTTTTATGACTAAGGCGGTTTTGAAACTGTGGTTAACTCTCAACAGAAAGAACCAAGATGCATCTGTTCTCCTCTGAGTGTAAATGGGAAAACAGCCACAGGAGGTGTAGAGTAGAGTAGAGTAGAGTAGAGTAGAGTAGAGTAGAGTAGAGTAGAGTAGAGTAGAGTAGAGTAGAGTAGAGTAGAGTAGAGTAGAGTAGAGTAGAGTAGAGTAGAGTAGACAGACTCACTGCTGGAAAGCGGGTCGGTAGCTGTAGACGGAGCTGGCGCTGAGGTTGTAGATGAATGGCAGGTGTTTACTGATGTCCTCCACCGGCCAGCCGCTGAAGAAGGAGTTCAGGAGGCCCTGGTCCCCTCCTGAGGGGGGGGAGGGGGAATAATGGACAGATATTAGCCGTCTATCCAGAGGACAAACTGAAAAATATTATAGATGCTTTGAAGCTAACAAGGGGAAATCTTACAGGGCTAGGACAGTGACATAAATGTTGAAATTGAAAATACATTTCGACATGAAAACAAAACCAAGTAAATCAGAAAACATATTGCACTTTTAAAAAAAAAAATTGTAATAGAAAAAGTTAAGTAAAAATTGACACTCAAAAAGTTTCCACTGGAAAAAAATTACAAAAAAAAACAGATTTTCATTTTTTTACTTTGAATTTAATTTCTTTTTTAAAAACATAAACATAAAACAAGATTATACAAGATTGTTTTTTTGTTTTTTAATTTCATCTTATTAGAAAAAACTAAAAAATATATAAATATTAGATATATAAATAAAACAACATTTGTTTTATTGTTATATACAAAACTACAGAAGTAGAATAAAAACTATCATGCTGAAATAAAATAGTAAGATTTTAGTTTTTCGTTTATTCAAAATAACTGCAAAATTGAAATATACACACTAAAAACAGTTGGGTTAAAAAATAACCCAATTATAACCCAACTGCTGGTTCAAATAAGGACAAACCCCTTTTTTGGGTTGAATATTCAACCCAAGAGTTGGGTTATGCTAACTACAACATTGAGTTATTTTTACAACCTTAACCCAATGAATGGGTTACTCACTGAAAAATAACCCAATTACTTGAACAACCCAGGAATTGGGTTAAATTCATAGCCTATAACCCTGAAAATGTGTTACACTCTGGAAAAATAACCCAAAAATTTAACCCAACACCAATAACTCAGAAATTGGGTTACAGAGATAACCCAACATTTTTTAGTGTGTACAATATCAAGATATATATTAAAAAATGTAAATAAAACAAGATAGTTTTAATAGTTTTTAATGTAAGAGTATTGTGTTTTGAATTCTACTGTATGTAGTCAGTAAAAAAAACATATTCAAGCGAATTAGAAATAAATACAGTATATATGGAAATTGAAGTAGACAGTCAGATTATAAGACTGTAGTTGTGTGATGTCTGTGTTTTGTTGAGAACAGATTGTCCAGTCAAGTGGAAAAACAAGGCCTCAGAGAGACAGAGGGAAGATGCTGCAGCCTGCTGATAGACTGTCTGTCAGAAACGTTAAAAACTGCTCAGTCGTCCCGTAGTGTCAGCTGTCAAACACACTGTACCGCTGAGTTGTGAGTTATTATGGGATTCAAATGGAAAACAAGTGCATTTTTTCCGCTCCTCGGCTATTCATTCATATGGTGAGATCATATCGGGTAGTCAGTATTCGGAGCACACGGCCGGCGCTGCTTGTTAGTCTGAACATGTTGTCATGTGTTACCAGAGGCCATTTTCTCGAATTTAACATATTTTCTTAAATTTATCTTTTTAAGATACTTGCAGATGTAACAATACTCAAGTGTTTTATGTCTAAATATTAGAACCATTGCCCTACAACACTGTATAAAGAAATAATTTAGGCCAAATGCTGGAAATTTGAGGTCTGCTTTTTGAAAAATGTCAAATCCCTTGTGAAAACACTCCTTCAGTCATGAGAATGAACTGTTTTGGTGCTTGAAATAGGATATGAATACAGTAATAGAGAAGTGTAGAAAACAAGTCTAAAATGACATTTTGTAAGATTGTTTTTTGAGCACAAATGTTGTCATTCTGCCGTTCTATTTTCACCAAATGTCTCAAATGTGAGATAAAAGAAGCTGAATATTGACTTCACATTACATATAAAGCTCATAGCGTGCACGTGCAGACCTCAGGATGTTTGTGTGTTACCGTCAAAGCTGCCGTGCTGCAGGGCGTGATCTACCAGCGCGGCGTGGGTGTGTAGGGACGGTCTGAGGACGAACACGCCCGAGTTGAAGCAGTCGGGCCAGCCGGGATCAGGCGCCGCCGACAGCTCGTCCCTCTCAAACAGCTCGTCCACGTTACACAGAACCTGAGAGGAAACAGAAGGTCAGAGGTCAGAGGTCAAACTGCTGCTAAATTGAAACTGAACTGGCCTCAGACAAGTCGTTTTCTCTTTCTATGGGTCAGTCACTCTCCTGAAAGACAAAACATGTTGACTTTCTTCTAGTGGTTTATCCCTGAATATCCTTGTTTTTGAGTCTGCATAATGGCTAAAGTCTCAAATTTAAAAAGGGCTATTACAAATTTTGAATGTGATTAACTTTCCTCTTGTCCTTCTGGGTCAAATTGACCCAATTGGTTCCCTTCCTCCATCCTTCCTTCTTTCCACAATCCTTTTTCCCTTCCTTCCCTTCGTCCTTACTTCTTCTTCCTTCCTCTTTTGATCCAATTCACTTGGTCTGTTCCCTCCCTCCATCTTTCTTTCCTCCCTTCTTTCCCTTCTACCTTCCTTGAACGAATCTTCCTCCATCTTTCTTTCCTTCCCTTCTCCCTTCCTTCTTTCCACAATCCTTTTTGCCTCTCTCCCTTCCTTCTTTCCCTTCGTCCTTACTTCTTCCTTCTTTTTTGACCCCATCTGTTTCCTCCCTACATCTATCTTTCCTTCCTTTTTCCCTTCCTCTTTCCCATCTTTCCCTTTGTCCATCCTTCCTTCTTTCCCTTGGTCTTTCCTGCACTGCAAAAACTCAAAATCTTACCAAGAATATTTGTCTTATTTCTAGTCAAAACAATCTCATGATACTTAAAATAAGACTCATCACATTTTAAAAGCAGCTTGTTTTTAGACACTTTTTACTTCTTTCAAGCAGATTTTCACTTGAAATAAGTAGAAAAATCTGACAGTGGAGCTAGTTTTTCTTTCTTATTACAAGCACAAAAAACTTGCTTTCAC
Source organism: Trachurus japonicus (assembly GCF_045865225.1). Classification (NCBI taxonomy): domain Eukaryota; kingdom Metazoa; phylum Chordata; class Actinopteri; order Carangiformes; family Carangidae; genus Trachurus; species Trachurus japonicus. The sequence goes on along the minus strand of NC_140908.1, from coordinate 14,002,842 downwards.
TGGCAGATTTTTCGACTTATTTCAAGTGAAAATTAGTTTGAAAAAAGTGAAAATTATCTGAAAACAAGTACATTTTTAGGCGATGAATCTTATTTTAAGTGGAAAGAGATTAGTTTTGACTAGAAATGAGACATTTGGACAAGAAATAAGACAAATATTCTTGGAAAGATTTAGAGTTTTTGCAGTGTGCATTCCTTCCTTCCTTCTATCCCTTCGTCCTTCCTGCCTTCCTTCCTTCCTTTCATCCTTCCTTCCTTGAACCATAGGAGGTCAACAGGAGGGTTAACCAAAATTATTCTTGTCTTTATTATACAAGAAGTTATAAAAAAAACAACATCTGAGCAGTGCTTTACCTTCGAGGCCAATAGGAGGCTACACTGACTCGCTATCGGAAAATGTTACTAGCTTACTAGCATAGCATGCTAACTGGTGTAGCTTTCCAGCTCTGGATACATTACGTAACACATTCTACATGTAGTTAATATGTAGAGTTATTATGAATGAAACATCACTGCACCTGTTCCCTTTGCTCCTGTCATAATCACTATGACCACTAGATGTCACCACAACATACATGTGCATGCGCCTCAGTCCATGACTATCTAATCTATGATAACTGAGCTTTGAACATGCGTGTTCAGGATGACATAAGAACATGTTTGCTCTGACTAAACAAAGACATGTCCTCTAACATGAGTACAGTATGGATTTTAGGAAACATGCGTGACTTTGGCCGGCAGTTCAGAACATGATCGTAGCATGAACTTTTATCTGTTGACTCTAGTTCTTGTTTGAACAGTGAGTTAGTTCACATTTTGCAGTGATTTGCGCAAAATCCACTGAAGCTCAGCAGATTTTTGTGTTTGTTTCTAAAAAAATACTCCACTAAGGAGTGATCAAAGCCGTAATTTGAAATGTTTAAAACACAGTAAAAATGAATGAATGGAGGATTAATCTGTCCTTAAGGTAAGAAGCTTATTGTTCCTCTGTGTTGTTGGAAGCATGAAACCTTCCAGACACTTGTTCTCCGACTAGAGTCGTAGTAATACTTTTTATTCCTTAACATTTCTGGTAATAAGGAAATCCTTTATTGAGGATTTATAGTTAATTACTTTATTAAAGGTCCTGTTTGTCTTTTTTTGTGTAGTTTTATTTGAAGTATTGACATCTTTAAAGATATATTTCTGGTTTAACCTTCACCTCTCTGGCTCTACTAACTACTAACTAACAGGTAAATGTGCCAATCAGGAGAAAGGAGGCTCTAGGCCTTGCTTCTGATTGGCTAACCTATTCCTGAGTGATCCAATAGAAATATAGCAGATGTCAGCTAGATTTTCCTTATGTCCACCTAAATCTAAGGTTGGGTGATGAGTCCAGATGTTCTGGGTGAAGGACACAGCTTAGAGTGCATCACCGGCTTGTTCACCGGTTTGCTTCTTATTAAAGGGATAGTAGCATTTTTTTTAAAGCCCCTAAGTACTTTAATTGCAGTAGAAGACTCTCTGCACTCCTCCCGTTAGCAACGCCAGCCCATAATAGCCCTGCCTAGAGATTTACAACATACAGTGTTGTGAACAGACCCAAAGAAACGGCCTATTTTCACGGCTTAAAAGAGGTTTTTATGTGAAAAAAAATGCACAGTTCCATTGTTCTTTATAATATATTTTTTTCCAGCCCTTCAAAGTGCAGGAAAAACACAGTTTTTATTTGGACCTAACCAACTCACGTATCCCTCCGCCCAGGGTTAGCGCCCGCCGATCAGCAGTTGGTTAGGTCCAAATAAAAACTGTGTTTTTCCTGCACTTTGAGGGGCTGGAAAAAAATATATTATAGCGAACAATGGAACTGTGCATTTTTTTTTCAAGTAAAACCTCTTTTAGGCCGTGAAAATAGGCCGTTTCTTTGGGTCCATTCACAACACTGTATGTTGTAAATCTCTGGGCAGGGCTATTATGGGCTGGCGTTGCTAACGGGAGGAGTGCAGAGAGTCTTCTACTGCAATTAAAGTACTTAGGGGCTTTAAAAAAAATGCTACTATCCCTTTAATAAGAAGCAAACCGGTGAACAAGCCGGTGATGCACTCTAAGCTGTGTCCTTCACCCAGAACATCTGGACTCATCACCCAACCTTAGATTTAGGTGGACATAAGGAAAATCTAGCTGACATCTGCTATATTTCTATTGGAGCACTCAGGAATAGGTTTAGACAATCAGAAGCAAGGCCTAGATCCTCCTCTCTCCTATTTGCACATTTACCTGTTAGTTAGTAGTTAGTAGAGCCAGAGAGGTGAAGGTTAAACCATAAAATATATCTTTAAAGATGTCAATACTTCAAATATAACTGACACAAACAAAGACTAACAGGACCTTTAATAAAGTAATTAACTATAAAAATCCTCAATAAAGATTTTCCTTATTACCAGAAATGTTAAGGAATTAAAAATATTACTGACGACTCTAGTCGGAGGAACAAGTTCCTGGAAGGTTTCATGCTTCCAACAACACAGAGGAACCATAAGCTTCTTACCTTAAGGACAGATTAAACCTCCATTCATTCATTTTTACTGTGTTTTAAACATTTCAAATTACGGCTTTGATCACTCCTTATTGGAGTATTTTCTTTAGTACAAACACAAAAATCTGCTGGAGCTTCAGTGGATTTTGCCGCAAATCACTGCAAAATGTGAACTAACTCACTGTTCAAACAAGAACTAGAGTCAACGGGTATATAAGTTCATGCGACGATCATGTTCCGAACTGCCGGCCAAAGTCACGCAGTTTTCCTAAAATCCATACTGTAAATCATAAAAGACTCATGTTAGAGGACATGTCTTTGTTTATCCAGAGCAAACATGTTCTTATGTCATCCTGAACTCGCATGTTCAAAGCTCAGTTAACATAGATTAGATACACGTCATTGACTGAGGCTCATGCACACATGTATGTTGTGGTGACATCTAGTGGTCATAGTGATTATGACCGGAAGCAAAGGGAACAGGTGCAGTGTTGTTTCATTCATAATAACTCTACATATTAACTACATGTAGAATGTGTTTTAACGTAATGTATCCAGAGCTGGAAAGAATACCAGTAAGCATGCTATGCTAGTAAGCTAGTACCATTTTCCGATAGCGATTCAGTGTAGCCTCCTATTGGCCTCGAAGGTAAAGCACTGCGCAGATGTTTGGTGTTTTTTATAATTTCTTGTATAATAAATACCAGAATAATTTGGTTTAACCCACCTGTTGACCTCCTATGGTTCAAAGAAGGAAGGACAAAGGGAAGAAGGAAGGCAGAAGGACGAAGGGATATAAGGAAGGAAGGATTGCACACTGCAAAAACGCTAAATCTTTCCAAGAATATTTGTCTTATTTCTTGTCCAAATGTCTCATTTCGAGTCAAAACTAATCTCTTTTCCACTTAAAATAAGATTCATCGCCTAAAAATGTACTTGTTTTCAGATTATTTTCTACTTTTTTCAAACTTAATTCTTTCACTTGAAGATAAGTCGAAAAATCTGCCATAGAAAGCAAGTTTTTTGTGCTTGTAATAAGAAAGAAAAAACTAGCTCCACTGTCAGATTTTTCTACTTTATTTTCAAGTGAAAATCTGCTTGAAAGAAGTAAAAAGTGTCTAAAAACAAGCTGCTTTTAAAATGTGATGAGTCATATTTTAAGTATCATGAGATTGTTTTGACTAGAAAATAAGACAAATATTCTTGGTAAGATATTGAGTTTTTGGCAGTGCAGGAAAGACCAAGGGAAAGAAGGAAGGATGGACAAAGGGAAAGATGGGAAAGAGGAAGGGAAAAAGGAAGGAAAGATAGATGTAGGGAGGAAACAGATTGGGTCAAAAAAGAAGGAAGAAGGACGAAGGGAAAGAAGGAAGGAAGGAAGGAAGGAAGGAAGGAAGGGAGAAGGGAAGGAAAGAAAGATGGAGGAAGAGAACAGATTTGTTCAAGGAAAGAAGAAGGGAAAGAAGGGAGGAAAGAAAGATGGAGGGAGAGAACAGACCAAGTGAATTGGATCAAAAGAGGAAGGAAGAAGGACGAAGGGAAGGAAGGAAGGGAAAAAGGATTGTGGAAAGAAGGAAGGATGGAGGAAGGGAACCAATTGGGTCAATTTGACCCAGAAGGACAAGAGGAAAGTTAATCACATTCAAAATTTGTAATAGCCCTTTTTAAATGTGAGACTTTAGCCATTATGCAGACTCAAAAACAAGGATATTCAGGGATAAACCACTAGAAGAAAGTCAACATGTTTTGTCTTTCAGGAGAGTGCCTGACCCCATAGAAAGAGAAAACGACCTTGTCTGAGGCCAGTTCAGTTTTTCAATTTAGGCAGCAGTTTGACCTCTGACCACTGACCTTCCTGTTTCCTCACAGGTTTCTGTGTAACGTGGACGAACTGTTTGAGAGGGACGAGCAGTCAGGGCGGCGCCTGATCCCGGCTGGCCCGACAGCTTCAACTCCGGGCGTGTTCGGCCTCCAGACCGTCCCTTACACACCCACGCCGCGCTGGTAGATCACTGCCCTGCAGCACGGCAGCTTGACGGTCACACACAAACATCCTGAGGTCCTGCACGTGCACGCTATGAACTTTTATATGTAATGTGAAGTCAATATTCAGCTTCTTTTATCTCACATTTGAGACATTTGGTTGAAAATAGAACGGCGGAATGACAACATTTTGTGCTCAAAAAACAATCTTACAA